>NC_134013.1:61031818-61335227 GCF_040712315.1 Castanea sativa | reverse complement strand
GATAATGAAAATATACAAGTAAATTCTCATCCATAACCAATTAGCAAATTCTCATCCATTCCAAAACCTGACCACTCAAATAATTGGATATTATGGGTATAACTATGAATTTGAAAACTATGACAATATGGGATTACAATAATAAAAAGTTCACATGAAATACCACAAATATACCAGGATTCAATGCTTGCAACTATTCAAATTCCAAACACGACAATATGACGTTCTTACTTTATGACCGGTAGCAAACTCACACTCTCACAAGCTCACAGTCACAGACATAACTTTCAGTTTGTTGTTCAATACCAATACATTGGCCACTGATCACAAATTACAGAAAAGCTCAAAATTTCATGTAAAAATCACATATTTATGAACCAAAGTTTTCAGAAAATTGGGCGGAAAAAATTCTCTATTATTTCTATTCAATGCTCCATTTGGTTGCAGTGTAAACATAAGGAAGATAGAAACTAACCCAGAAAAAAAAAATTCACCTTCCATTTTATGATAAAAGTTTCAAATTTTCATTTTCCTTTCTTTTCTCTCACTTTCTCAGAGACCAAACAGTGCAAAGTGTTGAATAGAAAGAAAGAAAAAGGACTGAAATTTGAAAATTACCAGGTGGGCTTTCTAAGGAGACGAAGATCTGAGAGAAATGACAAGGGATTCCCAGAAATTTCCGAAGCTTTTGAAGCTGCTGGGTTTCCGATTAAAACATGATTGGAGGCCGAGAAAATGACGGAAATTTTGAAAATTTGAAAACCTAGTGAAACGTCTTAGGGCTGTTTTTTTTTTTTTATGGGAAGGGCTGGGTTGAATTTGGGTTTTTTTTTTTGGGATAAATGGGCCTCAATGGGTTTTTAGTTAAAACCCAATAATCACTGGGTCTAATTGGGTTGATGTCCATTTAACCCAAATAATAATTGGGTGGGTTTGGGTGGGCAAATGGGTTTGGGCTTATTTTGCCACCCCTACTTGCAATATGCCCACTATAATTATTTGATGGATCCATATGAGATTAAAAAACGCCCTTTCATAGATGTGACAATCATACATCAATAATTTTTTACAGTTTCCTATTTAGTGTTGGATTTAAGTGAGCAGTATAACGAATCTCCAGTCAGTTCAAACTCCAACCCTACTATGCACCAAAATGGTTGCAAGCTTAATTATTAGACTGTGCAAAATGTTGGAGCCTCACCAAATTTCAGAATGTAGGCTCTGTCATAAACAGGCTGCAGTTGCATAATCACTTGAGCATCCAAAAAGGCATTGCAGGAGAAACACTAAACTAACAGATCACTGTTTCCAAAAGTAACAGAACATGACCAAGACAGCTTTGTAAAACATTGCGAAGAAAATTAAATAAAATTAAAGATGACAATTTGAATAAAATAATGCTAATTGTAATATGTATACCAATAGCCGAGTGCCAGGCAATGATTTGACTGTTGAAAATGCTGCATCATATGTTTGTTCACATAACGGCTACAGAGCACATCCTTACAGCATAAACATAACCAGTTGTCATTTGGGTCTTGGCACCTTTCAAATGTCAATGCTTCAACAGATTAGATAATGCGATATACAGTTCAACAGCCAAGCTTCACTTAAGATAATTGAATTATCATTGACATACATAGCAAAATATAAAATTTAAATGTTTCTACAATTGAGGGCTTTTTAAGGACAAAGGTAGACTACATTGGTGAGACATGAGTCATTACCCATAATTTTTTTTTTTTTTTTTTGATAAGTAACGAAAATTTTATTAATCAAAGAAAAACAGCCAACTTGGATACATTGGAAATGTACTATGGGGGTACAAATCAAGAACCAAGATTACAACGATCAGGTAAAACAGGAAGGGAAGAACAAGAAAAATGACAAAAGACCACACTCCAATCAACGAGAGTGTGTAAAAAAAAAAGACTTAATCTCTAACATGGAGCGTTCACATCCCTCAAAGCTTCTAGCATTTCTTTCACGCCAAATACACCATAACAAGCAATGAGGCGAGTCATTACCCATAAATTACTCGAAAGAGTAAACAATCTTTAGAAAGATTACAGTGAATGTTCTAATTTGAGCTTGTATCCGGTTTTAGTTTCATTATGTCAAGGTCACACATTTACTAACCACCGGGCCTTCTGGCCTAAGTGGTACCTGGTTCTCCTAGTGACCGTCAACTCAGGGGTTCTATCCCTTGCATAAACAATTACTCAGCAAAAAAAAAAGGTCACACATTTACTAAAGCAAGTATGCAATAAATTGTTAACAGAATACGAACCTTACTTAGATTCAACTGTATAGTTCAAATCAAACCTAGCTTTTGTAGAAAAATAAGGGGCCTTAATTCTTACTTTCAGTCCCAAATGGATCTGTGTTCTTCCTTTCATCTAAAAAATGTGTGTAAATTGTAAAATATTCAAAGATGTATAGGTAATTGAGTATAGAACTAGACAACTTCACTTCTTAACAAAGTCTTTTAGTTTTTTGGAAAGCCAAAGGTAAAATATATAACCATGCTCTAATGCAGTTTAATACAATACTATTGACACTATATAGGCTTCTATATTACAAATAACACCACAAGATAACATGATATGCAATTGTTCTGCTAAAATACTTGAACCTGCAGACTCAGTCACCCACATCACTCCACAATGGGGTTACAATTTGCGTTCTTCTAATTGAATACTTTGACTACATGAGTCGACATGAACACGATCTATTTAGCAATCATGTCAAAACCCTAGAACATTAACATTGCCGGTTTAGTAAGTAGGTAGAAAACACATGATTCACGTAACACTTAATAAACATGTAGTATTTTGTTGACAAAGATGACATATTTAGCTCATTTAATAAACAGGTTGTGTTATATTGAGTTTATTGGCATAGACCTAACTCATTTCAACTCGTTTAAATATGAATATATGACTCAAAAATTGACACCATTGACATTTATTTATTTATACACACATAAATTACAATAATTTTAATTAAAAAGAAAAAAAAAATTCTATTCGATAATAACATCAATTAAAATACCAAATAGCATATAATCTAAAAGTTCTAAGTTCAACCCAACGAACTTTCATCCAAATTTAAAATACACAATTTTTAAGAAAAATAAAATTAAATGAATTTTTTTCCCCTTTGTTTTTTGGTAGAAGGGCCAGTTAAAGACTTTCAACATTGTCCATAAGAAAAGGGGGAAAAAAAAAAGAAGAGAATCAACATACCCATTAAAAATTTGTTTAACTATTCACCTATACTTCAAATCCAAATTTATTTTGGAAAATGACACTTATTGATACAGGTTAAATAGGTTCACGTCAAAGCATGAATAATGAACCCGGTCTCTTCATGTTGATTGCGGGTCAAGCAAGTCAGCACAAAATTGACCCATTTATTAATCATGTCACGTCCCATTTCCACTAAACAGTAAACACTAACCAGCAAAAAATCATATGGTGTACACAGTTTGTGTCAAGCATTGCTATCCTTAATCTATAGACTATAATGATGTAATCAACTAATCACCTAATCATAACCCGTGTGGGTCCAATTATTTTCATGCGAGTAATTTTAGTGAATGATTTTAATTGTTGAAATTGATGGAAGTAGTTGATCATAACAATTCTAAAACAAAATGGGTATGATTATAATTTTTTTTTAAATAAAAATAAATCTTTTGTTAAAAATAGAAAATGGTAAAAGTAGAGTAGAGTTGGGATGTGAGAAAAAGAAGTAAACCTGTAACAAGGAGTATCGGGTGTGGGAATGTGAGCGAGGTCGGACGACAGAGAGGCCAGATGGTCACAGCTCGTTCGAGTTTCAACCAAACCCAATTTCGCTCCGTATATTGATAGCAACTCTTCCTCTTCTTGCTGAAGTTGAACTTGATGGCCCTGACTCAAGATTATTCAGAAACCCATATCACAATCTAATACAAAATTAGAAGAAGAGGAAGAAGAAGAAGAAGAAGAATTGATGGTTTGATTACCTGTGGAGAAGAGGAAGAAGACGAACCAGTTTCTTGATTCGCCATTCAGAGAGAGAGAGAGAGAAACCGTAGTGTTAACTTTCACGCTCTGTTTGTTTCGATGTGTAGATGAAAATGTATAAAAGTTTCCTTCAATCAAAATAAACCCAAACTCAAAAATTCTCAATGAACAAACTCAAATGACAAACAAAACCCAACCCCTGAATCAAACCATAAATTATCATTCCCAAAACTCAAACCGGGAATTACCCACAACAAATTACCAGAATTTTTTTTTAGAAGAAGAGAACCCAAAGTGAAAAGCGTGAATCACCCACAACAATTTACCAGAAAATTCATGAAGAACCCACAGTGAAAAGCCATGAATAACCCACCCCAAATCTCAGCCACCCATCACAACTCACAAACCCAACCAAAGCCACCCAAAAACCCAGCTACCCACCACAACCCACAAACCCAGCTAACCACCACAACCCACAAACCAGCCAAAAAACCAACGCAGTTGTAAAAAAAAATCCTGACCTGAGAATCGGTAGATGAGTCGACGACGATGGAGGTCGAGTCGTCGAGGAGTAGCGGCGGCGCTGGAGACAAATGAAGCCGACGAACCTGAGAGTGATGAGGGGCTCGGTGGCTTTGGTTTGAGGGAAGAGAGAACGTGAGGACGCGAGGACGCGAGGGAAAGGGCCAAAATGATAAATTAGCAATAATTTTCAAACAATATAATTAATAGTCACCGTTATTGAACTATATTTTTTACTAACATCTCAAGACTATTAAACTTGATTTTGAGCCTAAAAATCGAGTCTTTGATAGTCGATTTTTATGGTCTAATCACGTCTAATGTGACATTTTTTTCACGTAGCGTCTATCTAAAAATCGAGTCTCTTAGACTCGATTTAAAAAGCCAAAAAAATTTTAAGTCTAAGTCAGTACAATCCATTCCCATAAATACCAAAAAAAAATTTAACAACATCCCAGAAGCACAACCACCAAAACCCACATTTTACCTATCTCACCTCAAAATCGACTTATGGTAGAAGATCATGACTGGGCAAAACCCACCACAAAAAAAAAAAAAAAAAAACCCAAGGCGAGAAACCATCAAAACCTACCCAACCACCCACCCATCAAAACCACCGATCAGCAACCATCAAAACCCACACAGCCACCGTCGACACCACAGCCCAGACCCGTCGCCGCCGCCGATCTGAGCACGCCGTTGAACTTCACCATCGACCCACAGCCCGATATTGTCCTCTGAACTTCACCGTCAACCCTCCATTTCCCCACCTCTCCATATCACCCACTCCCTCTCTCCTCCACCGTCGACCCATCTCGCCGCCAACCCTTTGCCTCCCAAACCCAACCGTCTCTTCGCCTCCCTTCCCCTCCCAAACCCATCCCGACCCTTTGCCTCCCTTCCCCTTACCGATTAGCAACCATCAAAACGCACCCATCAAAACCACCAATCAACAACTACTACCGCCTGGATCCATCACCACCACCACCACCTACATGTAGTCCATAAACCTAGATTAAAAAAAAAAAAAAAAAAAAGGATTGCAGATTAGGTGAGAGCGGAGAGAGGGCCAGAAAGGTGAAAATGAAAGAAAAGAAAAGAGAGAGCAGTGAGAGAGGACCTGATTTGTAAAACATTTTACTTGATATGTAAAGAGTGTAAATCAAGTCTTAGAGACTCGATTTCCAAGTGGTTGCCACGTGAAAAAAATGTCACATCATACGTGATCAAGTCATGAAAATCAAGTCTCAAAGACTCGATTTATAGACCAAAAATCGAGTCTTTCAAACTCAAAATGTTAGTAAAAAATATAGTTTTAAAACAGTGATTACTAATTATATTATTTGGAAATTATTGTTAATTTCCTTTTTTGGCCGAGGGAAAGGGGCTATTGTAGTCGTGAAAGTGAGGGAGAGTTGAGCAGAGAGAAGTGTAAAATATTTTACATTTTTTTTTTAGAAGAAAATATTTTACATTTAGGAAGGTTAGCAACCACGCAGGTGTAAAGTCTTCTAAAATAGAAAAAAAAAATACACATTTTGACCCAAAAAAAAGCCCACATTCATGGGTGTAAAATTGTGTATTTATACACAATTGCTACAGTAACTGTAGCTCATCCATTTATTATTATATTAATTTTTTATCTCTCTTGTCTTTGGTTGCTTTCCGTCTTTTTTTCATTTTTTTCTCTCTCTTGTCTCTGCTTCAACCACTCATCTGTAAGCTCTTCTTTCTTAAAGAATTTGTTTTTCTACGTTGTTGTTTAGCTTTCTTAGCTTCATTACCTTTTTGTCGATTCTCTTTGTGCTGTTACAAATGTCAGATTCAAATGCTTAGCCATCGCTCTCTCTTTCTCTCTCAACCATCTGGTAAACAAAGAAGCAGTTTCTCTTTGCACTGTTTTTGTTTGCTTTGATTGAAGCTTCACTATTTTTAGATCTGTGCTTCTGTGTAAAAGGTGTTTGGATTCTGAGTTTTAGGTCAAATTTGGCCGGAGAACATGGCATCGTCTTCATTGGCGTCGACTTCGGCGAGAGCTAGAGAAGGCTCCGATCAACCTTCGCAACCACAGTAGAGGAGTGGGTTTCGATTTGATGGTGGCTAGGTGATGATGATGGTGGTTGGGTCTAAGAGAGAGAGAGAGAGAGAGAAAGAGGCCATGAGTGAGAAAATAATAAAAAATGATAAAAGAATGAATATTTTATTGAATAAATGTGTAGAATAGATAGACTGATGTGGGTATTTTATAAAAATGGATCTGTAAAATAGAAAAAGTAAGTTTTAAATGTACAAATTTACAAAAATTTTGCATCTATAGATGTAGATGCTCTTATTTTACAGTTAGACCATCAAATATTTTATAGTTGATCAAATTTTACATCCAAACAAATATGGTAAAATGTGTAAAATATTTTTCAACAAACAGAGCATTAATAATCGCGTGGAAGTTGAATCGTCAGGTAAAGTGATGACGTTTCACTCATTGGGCTTTTAGGAGTTTAAAAATATGAAAAATTACAACTTACCCATACACTTTACCTACATGAGCTAACGACGCTAACGTTCTATAACCTACTTCTATTAAAAATATTGTTAAATATGTAAGTGGTAATTGTAATAAACCCACATGTGGGTAGTTTTGACTAAGAGCCCATTTGGATAAGCATTTGTACCACATAAACGCACGTTTTTTAATCAAAACGCAAAATTCCCAGCGTTTGACATTGTGATTTTTTAGTGATTGCGTTTTCAAAAATGCCAAATTTGGCATTTGGGAAATGAAATACAATTGAACCTTTTCAAAACTGCAATTTTAAAAACTCATCAGCATTCAAATTTGAAGGCTATCAATACTTAAAATATCCTCAAAATTTTGCTTAATGACAAAAATATTGCTTAATGACAACTTGTACCTACTACGTCTCGTTGTTCTCTATGCAAGTTGCAAAACAACATCACAGCAAAGCTCCAATGGCTAAGACACTGGGTAGAGGTTTCTAAACTTGGTGTAGCCAAATCACATATAGCAATATATATTGGAAGTAGAAAGAAGATGCACTGGCAAAGCCTCAATTGCACCATCTGCAAGCTTAATCACCACAATTAGGGAATCCCATTTCTACAAGCTCTTTCTTTCTCCCTCTCCCTTT
The DNA here is from genome assembly GCF_040712315.1 of Castanea sativa. Lineage (NCBI taxonomy): Eukaryota > Viridiplantae > Streptophyta > Magnoliopsida > Fagales > Fagaceae > Castanea > Castanea sativa. The sequence continues at coordinate 61,327,543 of NC_134013.1, read as the reverse complement.
AGTTTTTCACTACGTTATTTGTGATTTGGGTTTCAAATTTTCAAATCCATTTTGTTTTTGTGGTTTAATAGATGGTAGGGCTTAATTTGGGAAAGTTATATTATTATTGAGATTAGTGAACAGCTATTAGTGGTGGGGTGACTATAATTTGACTAAAATATTTTTATGAGTATACTTTGTTGTTAGACTTGTGTCTTATTTTGGTAATTTACACTCAAACAATAATCAATTAATATATATATATATATAAAAGCAGAGACCTCATGTGAAAGTACACGAGGTCCTGCCACGTGGCACTCTAATATTGCATATAACATTTTTTACCTTTTTCATTAAGTTTTTTTAACCGTTACCCATTAGATCATAGTAACTCATTTTTACTATTATATAAATTTAACATTTTTTATCTATTTTTATTATGTTTTTTTTATTGTTACCCAATAGATCATAGTAACTTCTTTTTATTGTCCTGTCACGTGGCACTCTAATATTGCATTTAACATTTTTTACATTTTTTCATTAAATTTTTTTAACCGTTACCCAATAGATCATAGTAACTTATTTTTATTATTATATAAATTTAGCATTTTTTACCTCTTTTTATTAAATTTTTTTTACTATTACCCAATAGATCATTGTAACTTTTTTTTACTATTATATAAAAAAGCAGAGACCTCATGTGAAAGTGCATGAGGTCCTGCCACATGGCACTCTAATATTGCATTTAACCTTTTTTACCTTTTTCATTAAGTTTTTTTAACCGTTACCCAATATATCATAGTAACTCATTTTTACTATTATATAAATTTAACATTTTTTACCTCTTTTTATTATGTTTTTTCTATTATTACCCAATAGATCGTAGTAACTTCTTTTTATTGTCCTGCCACGTGGCACTCTAATATTGCATTTAACACTTTTTACATTTTTTTATTAAGTTTTTTTAACCGTTACCCAATAGATCATAGTAACTTATTTTTATTATCATATAAATTTAGCATTTTTTACCTCTTTTTATTAAATTTTTTTTACTATTACCCAATAGATCATTGTAACTTTTTTTTACTATTATATAAAATATGGGTTGTTCTTAACAATTAGACCCATTAAACCAAAATTAATTCACTATAAAATAAACTACTTTTTAAAAGTAGACCAAACCTTATGAAAAACTCAAGTTAGTTCTTACCTTACATATTATGACCCAAATTTGACCTTTCCCACGTGTAAATCAAAGCAAAAACTCTTACCCTCTTACAAACTCTCTTCTTCCTCCCCCACGTATAGATAATACTTCTAGAAAATCTCATCCTCATGAAATCATGTCTTCATTTTTCCCCAATTTCAATTCAATATGCTTTTGTCTATTAATAATGTTCTATGCAATTTATGCAGACAAATTCTCTGTCATCGACCAGTGCAACAAAAATATATATAAATCTTAAGATCCTTAAGGTTGTTGAAATAATTGACAAGTGCATATTTCTAAAATTTATAATAACAAAAAAGTCTAATAAATATCATATACTATCTCACAAAATGCCATTAACTTAATATTTTCTTTTAAAAAATTCAATGATAGGAATGGTAAAAAACATGATCCTATACAAGAAATACCAAAAATACATGCAAAAAATTTTCATAGGAGGATTTATCTTTAAATATTATAAAGACAATAGTAAAGATAAAATGCATTGAATGAGATCCTACGAAACAGGTTTGTTAATCATTTCAATTTATACTCATCATTTAAGTAAAAAAAAAAAATCATACATCATATTATTTACATTAAAAAAATAATACATATTAATTTCAAAGTTCATTGCAAGATGTGAACTGCTAGGGTATTGTAATAATAAGTAATATTGATACAACAATAGGTTGGTATTACATATTATGCGTACTTTGTAAAAGGAATGTCAAACCACAAGCAAAATCATTTTGGTATGCAAAATCATTTTGGTATGCAAAATGTGAAACAAAAATAAATCTTTCTATCCCAAAGTTAGAGGCACTCGCATTAACTATATACTCTCCAAATACTTATAATATATTTATCTCACTATAAATACTATATATATACAATTGCAAACTATTTCAGATACATGATTCAAATTGAAGTTTTTGATGCAACTATCAAAATAAATTTTGTGATATTTGATTGAGATGCCAAGAAAATCTTAATTGAATCTACAAGATATTTTGTTGAAAAATAAATTGAGGTACAACTTATTTAAATTATTGTAAAAATATTGATATTGAAGAACGAATTCCACGTGATTTGAAAAACAAATTAGGAAAAAAATGGATTTTTCTACTTCATTTAAATGAATTCAATTTAAATGATGGTTTTGAAAATTATATAGTTGCTAAAATTTTTGATGCACCTTCAAATGATAAAAAGGTATGGAAGAAAAAAAAAATACACAATTCAATATGCTATATTAATTCTTTTTGCTGCACTATTCCAAAATTAACAAAAATAAAAAATAAAAATATTTACAAAAAAATGTAATATCATTGAAATTTAATATAAATGCAAATACTATGAAAAATCTTAGCGACAAAGTCCAAACTTTGTAAGATCTAATTAAGAATCTCTCGATGCCAATTCACTAGTGATTAACTCAAATGATGCAACAAAAGAAAAAAATGATGAAACCTCAAAAATTGAACATATATGAACGGACTAAACTTCAAACGTTGAAGATAGAGAAACTGATGATGATAACAAGCATCACCATACCTTAATAACAAAGATTGAAGAAAAAAAAAAGATTTCGTAATGAAGCTTTTTATTACATCATATAATAAAAATCAATAATATAGAATGAATTAATATGCTTTTATCAACTTTTATTATATAATATTACTCCAAGTGGTTTTAATTATTGCTCATTACTTGAACAAAATAATTATAATAGATATATGTGAGCAATTTATAATTGTTACTTTTTATGATGAACTCATTACTAACAAAGTTTTATAATAAATATGCTATAATATATGTGTAATATTTTTCAAAAACAAATTTACATAAAACATTATAACAGTATCTGTGCATCGCACGGGAAACTTACTAGTTTTAGACAAATATAAATCAAATGCTTAGTTGACAAAAAAAAAAAAAACTTCTTCTCAATGTTCTCATAAGTTTTGCCAAACGCTTATACGTGGTTTTAAAAATAGTGTTTTCAAAATGCACATTTTAAAAATGCTCATTTTTAAAAACACACTTTTTAAAATAGCTTATCCAAACAGACTTTAAGCCACTTGCATTTTAAAAAATGTCACTTAACCTACCAGCATTTTAAAAATTGTTACTTAACCTACTAGAAGTGATCTCTGTTAGACCGTTGTTACCCACCTTTCCTATTGCAATTAGAAAAAACACATTTTAAGAGAAAAACATAAAAGAAAACAGATCGAACACCTCTCAAGAAAAATTTCTCACACTATTTTCTGGACTCATTAACACAAAATTTGATTACTACAACTACTTTTTCTTTGTTTTGATTGTGTATAAATTAATCCACAAAGACACATAGATTATTCATCAAAGAATAAAAGAGACACGAAAGGGACTGATAGCGCGCTCAAATCTTGCTACCACCGCTTACCGCTTTTTCAATCTCTACCAATCTGGATAACCACGTTGCTCTACTGCTCGTTGCTACTATGATCTCGTGAGTTGAATGCTTCCTCTTCTCACAATTTCATTTTTCTTGTTTCTTTTTTTTCACAGCGGTAGAGGTGTTGGAGGTGGTAGTTTGGTGAGGTTATGACTTGATGGTTCAGTGAGCTGGTTGTGGTGTTGGATTTGCTGGGTTGCTGGGTTTTTTTTTTTGCATTTTTTTTTCCTTACAAATCTGGGTTTTTTTTACTAAACCCACAAAAGAGAGAGGGTTGGAGTTTAAGAGAGAGAAAGCCTAGGCTAAAGATAGAGAGAGATAAGGGAGAAATCGAAGCAGCGTTTTGATGCTTTCTAATGCTGGTTAATGTAGAGAAAAATTGTTGGAATTGAAATTTCTTGAGGCAAAAATTTATGGGTTTTTCATATCTGTTGTCAAAATGTTGATGCCTCTGGATATTAATTTCGACAAAAAATGAAAGAGCCGCAATCTAGTGACGCATCGACAAATAAAAATTTGGTTGAATATGGAAACTGGTGGATACCTTTTATCCTCGATTTTTTGTATTTAATTAATTTTATTCTGTGATTGTTCTATGAAGAATTGAGTAGTCAATTTTTGGATTTTATAGTGGAAGGCTAGTGAATCTGTGGTGTATGTTCATGTGGATTTTTGGCTTTGTTTGTGACTGTAGGTGTATTGGTTTTCTTGTCATTGTAAAATTATGTTTAGCAATTGCAGTGGGCATTGGGTAAGAATCTTAATATAAATGCATCATTTGGAATTTGAGTTTTTGAAAATTCAAGTTTTAAGTGAAATTGGTTTTTCAAAAACTTGAGTTCCATGGAGCAAAACTAAGTTAAGATGTTCTTAAATTCCTAATCGTATTTGAATGAACTTAAGTTTAGGAGGGTTGAATTCTTGACACTGGAAATCGACTCTTAGAAACTCAAATTTCAAATGAGGCTATAGTTTATTCACTTGGTAAAGTCTCCAAGAGAGATTTTATTCAATAAAAGTTAGGTACTTAGGTCACTTTTTCATTTGTCATCAAATAAGGAATATCGGACGCCTAAACCTTAAACCATATTTTTTTTTCTCCAATGATTTGATCCAGAGCGCCTACACCTAAAACCAATTATTATTAGGAGGGTTGAATTCCCAATCGTATTTTGAATGTATTTTGAATGAACTTGAGTTTAGGAGGGTTGAATTATTGACATTGGAAATTGATTCTTAGAAACTCAAATTTCAAATGAGGCTATAGTTTATTCACTTGGTAAAGTCTCCAAAAGAGAATTTTTTTTTTTTTCAATAAAAGTTAGGTACTTAGGTTACCTTTTCCTTTGTCATCGAATAAGGAATATAGGACGCCTAAACCTTAAACCAATTAGTTTTTTTTTTCAATGATTCGATCTAGAACGCTTACACCTAAAACCAATTATTATTATTATTTTGATAATTAGATAGTTACAATGGGGGAATAGAGACTTTGAACTCTTGATATTTTCATTAAAAACACTTAGTATTGTCAACTAGTTAAGTTACAAAGTTATTGGCATTTAATTAATTAGTATTTTAATTTGATCATAGATAGCAATTATTATACAATGTACAATATATATTAGAATTGTATTCTATCTAAAAAGGGGGAGAAAAGTAATTGTAAAAATCTCTCTCTCTCTCTCTCTCGTTTTCCACGTGGGTGACTTGCCAGCTAACCACCCTAGTTCCCTAGTGGAGACAATATCTCGTCTCTTAATGAGAAGGGATTTTGTCCCGCAAGTTGCAAGCCATCCGTCCATTACTTTTTCTCATACAAATATGTGTTTAAACTCTCTTGTTAATACACAAATAAAAACAGAGAAACTTAAATGGCGAGTAAAAAGAAATATAAGTAATTTATATATAATTTCACCCTAACATCTATTTCTCTAATCTTTATATTTCCTTTATTTTACAAACACTAATTCAATTCTTCAACTAAACTAAAAGTGGGCTGACTAGTATTTACTGGGCTTAGATTTTATCTTCACAGCCTGACCCGTATACCCAATTGTTTTCTTAAACCCAAGGGAAAAGAGGGATGCGCAATACGCACCGTGCGCACAATAAGAGAAGCTAGGGTTTTGGAGACTTTTCCTCTTAGCCCCTATTTAAATACCAACATTTTCCTATCACTTCTTCCTCTATTGCTAGGGTTTTCGATTTGTTCTTTGCTCTCGCGCAGCTACGCAGACTCTCACAGCTCTTACAAAGCGAAGAACCAAAATCATGGGGCACTCAAACGTGTGGAACTCTCACCCTAAGAGCTACGGCCCTGGTTCTCGTACCTGGTATCAAATCCCTTTTTTGTTCATTCTAGATTCTATTTATCTTCGGGGTTTTTTTTTTCTATCTACGTATAATTTTTTTTAGTTATTATCTATGATTGTTTGTTTTGTTCCTAGATTTCTGTTTTGACTTGTTTGTAATATGGGTTTTTCTCTACTATGGGTGTTAATTGCTTTTAGATAATCTTGTTGTGTTTCTAATACTCTGCAGAAATGATCTGTGTTTCTCTTTGAATATTAAAGCAACAAGCTAGTCTGAAACAAAATGATTTTGCTATCAAGAAGTGTGTTATTTATGGTCATGGTGATTAGTGAGAAATATATGGGGGTGACCCTTTTTTCTTTTTTGGCAATACGGTTTCCTCTTTGAAGATTTAATTACTTGTGGTTTTTGAGTTATAATGATTTTAAAAATACTTCAGATTAGACTAAATTTTTACGGACCTATTTTTGTTGTTGTATTGATTTTGTGTTGTTTTATCTTTGTTGGGCAGCCGTGTGTGTGGAAACCCCCATGGGTTGATCAGGAAGTATGGTCTCATGTGCTGCAGACAGTGTTTCCGCAGCAACGCCAAGGAAATTGGCTTCATTAAGGTAATGTTTTTTGATGTTCTCTGTACCAATGGTAATTTGTACTTGATATGATTCTAGTTGTTTTTAGCATGTTCTTATGTTTTGAAAATTTTATTTTGCAGTACCGTTAAATGGTTGTAATTGGCTACGGCGCAGGAATAGAGGTTTTGGTCCAAGCAAGCAGATCAGATTAGTTATTTCAAAGTTTGAAGCAGCTTTTGAGAATTTATGTTTTGCTTTATCTAATGTTGAACATGTGGTGATTGTTGGATAATGAATATTTTTGCATTACTCATTTGAAGAGATTCATTTATCGTGTTTGTGGCCTTTATTTTTTATTACTTACTATTATGAGGTATTACAATGTTATCATAGATAATTGAGTGCGCTGGATTCTTCTGGTTTACTTTTATGGGCATCAAATATAGGAATATTACTTATTGAGATTCCAGTTGGTTGATGCCAATGGATTAATGATTATGGCTGTGTTTTCCACATTGGTTGGCATGGTGCAATTAATTTCGTTTGTAATCCTCTGGAGTACATCATGTGTTCCTTGATTGACTGAAGCTGATTATGTGGGTTGACTGTGCCTGTGGTTTGCAAACAATTGTCATGACCAACATCCTATAGAGAGTTATCGTGTTAATCTGTTCTCTGTTTGGGTGTTACTGTTATACCTATGGTCTCTTCTAATTTCTCTTGAATGCCTTTGTGTTGCACCATAATGACTGGGATGATTTATTTCTGGCCCTGCTCAACAGTCATGGATTGATGTCTCATGAGAATCCCCTCATTTTCATCAAGAATAATGGGAATCATTATGAACCCCATTCTTTTACTTAATCCAAAATTTAAATTAACTGTACCTTCTGTTACCATTAGAGGTCATAATTCTACCCCTAGAACAAGGAACACCCACTCCTAAGTAACTTGCGGCATTACTCAATCCATGCTGGTGCACCCTGTAGCCCACTGATCTGTAGGCAGTAGGCACTGGACATGGATCTTTTTGCAACTCCTCCATTACATGCTTAAAAGTCGAATTCAAAAAAGAAATGTAATTTGTGCTCTTTTTCTTTCAATAAAAGGAAGGAAAAGTTGTGGTACGAGTTTGCCGTGAACTTGCACTCAGCCTTGGGCAAGAGAAAGAGAAATGCTCTCATTGGAGTCCATCCCTGGCACCAGCAATGACATTAGTAGTTGACTTGGGCTTCTTGTTAGGAAAGCTCATATGCTCAAGAAGCTGGTCTGTGGATAAGTCATAAGTCCTTAGATCCCTTGAACCCCTAAGTCTTGGGGATCAGAGCAAAACCTTAATAAACTTTTACCAAGGTCCCAAACATAATAACCAGTTAATTATCAATCCAAGGCCTGTGAAGCGTGAACTTGAGGTGCCCCATCTCCTCTTTGATCATGCAAGTATCAAACCACAAATGCGGAGGGTTGTAGCTGTGGTTGTTGATCTTGAGTGTACTCAATTGTGGTGTACCTGAGTGAAGAGTTGGGCTGTGAGGTCATCAGAGATGGAGTAGTTGGGAGGGAAGTGGTTGCCCTAGAAGCAGAAGGGGCAGATCTAAATCTTGGTGGCGAAGTTGGCATTGTGGTATTTGGATGGTATAATTATATAGCTGAAGTTTGTCCGTTGGGATTTTCTTGTGGTTGCACTTGCATAGAAAGGCTTTGATGCTAGAGGTACAAGTTGCATACTTTTATATGGTTTAAATGTGATTTCTAGTCAAAGGCTTTGATGCAAAGGGTTTTATTGCGACATCAAACTTATGATCATGGATATATTTCTCATATCAGGCTGTCTCCTTCCCTTTAATTTTTTTTTGAATTTTTAAATTTTGAGTTTGCTGATGCAGCTAATAAGGGTAAAGGATGCCTAGATTAGCTTGTGACAGTTGGAATTTGTAACTGATGCTTTACAATGTAATGGGACTGAATTACGTTCCCTTTTATTAAGTACTTTGTTTCTTGTCATTTTACCCTAGTTGTCTACCAACTTATAAGTTATAACTAGACAACAGTTACTGCTATTCGGCCAATATTTTTCTATATGCCTGGCAATTTGAGACTCGATTTCCAAAATTATGCCAAAGACTCCTTGTTATAGTTGGGTGGTGGTTGTATTGTCCCTACCTCTGTTAAGGCTCAGCTGGGTGGATTCCGGAGTTCTTTGGAGTGGGGAAGATCTCTGTTAAAATCAGCATGATGCCTGCATGAAAGACATTTGGTGGTTAGAATGATTTCCATAGGATCAGGTGTTTTCCCTTAATGAACAACTTGATTCCATTGCAACCAAATTGTCCAAAGAGTTGTGAAGACCGTTTGGAGGAAGAACATATTATCTTGATGCATGTCTTTATTTCTCAAATGAAATCTGTCAGCAAGCTTTCTATAGAAATCTGGGCCATATCAGAAGTTCTAATTGCTAATGAGGAACAAGCGAGACAGCTCTGGCCAAGGGGCAATATAAGAATAGGTGTGAGGATGATTCGATCTCTTCCTTGCACAAGGGACAGTTATTGACCGTAGGAATGCCTAGTGAGGTTCAGTTTAACAGGCAGGCAGTCATGTAATAATTTCCAAATGAAAGTATTGATTTTCGCAAGCAATTTTACTTTCCAAACTAATGCCCAAGTTTCCTTAGGTGAGTCTATACTTCTGAACTTTGTAGGATTAGAATCCCTGTAATCTTTATGCAAGAGGTCATAAGCTTTTTTTAAATTGGAAGTCACTAGAGTTGGAGTGTTTCCAAATGATTCTATCCTGACCTCCCATCTGTTTTGGCCGAAGGGATTTGCAAAATCGCCTCACTAAGGGGATAATGATATAACTTCCTCACTAGCTCATGATTCCATTTGTTGGATGAGCTGTCCACAAGGTCAGTAACATTTTTATTGGCCAAATTGAGATCCTCTCTAATTTGAAGGCAACTAAAATACCAAAGAGGGTGATTCAAAGGTAATTAAATAATAAGATGGCAAATTAATTGAGAACAAATGGGAGTTACATGTGGTTAAGGAGTCTTAAGTGATGAGTTATTAGGGTTTTCTTTTTTTTTCTTTTTTTTTTTGAGAATCAAGACCACGCCTACAAAGAAACTTTATTAAGAACTTTGGTAATCTGCAGAAACAAAAGAGTCAATATTAGATGGAACATCCTCCATCCAAACTAATAAAGGAAAAGATAAACGAGCTCTTTGGGCTAAGACATGTGCTACAACATTACCGTGTCTTACAATATGAGAGAAGGAAAAATCCAAAAAAGAATTAACAATAGCTAAAGTGTCTCTAACTAAATGACCAAAAGGTGAAGATGACATATCCCCTATTTTAAGAGCTTTTATGATAGTTTTTGAATCACCCTCAAATTGACATTTTTGTAGGCCAATCTCTTGTGCAAAAATCACCGCTATTCTTGCTGCCATCATCTCCAGACAATCCGCGGAATGAGGATTTTTTTTTTTTTTTCAGCTAGTGCAGCAAGCACCTGACCCAAGGAGTCCCTCACCACCACTCCAATTCCAGCTTCCTCGCTTTCATTGAACCAGGCTCCATCAAAGTTAGCTTTGAACTCCGTTGCTGCCGGAGGGAACCACTTACGCCTAGGTGGCTGTTTTACCACACTACAAACCTCCCTGAAAGTGTGTTAAAGTATATTTGTAATTTGAATAGTGAGGTTATAAAAAATTGTACATAAAAGCTTTAAAAAAAATTAAAAAAAAAAAAAAAGGCTAGCTTATAAGCTACTCTCAAACACGCAATAAATCTCACACTAATAAGAAAAAAGTTTCTTATTAATTTATAAGTGTTTTAATGTAGAGCATTTATTATTATTATTATTAATTATTTTGGGAGTAGCTAATTAAGTGTCTAATCCAAGAGAAATAGTCCAACATGCCCGTGGGGCAAGTTAAAGAAGAGGAGGTATGAACCAACACAAAAGACAACCAGCCACTCATACACATTGCACTCAAATACTTGAGATTTATGGCAAATAAGATGTTCTTATGGTTGAGCTTTAGGCTCACCTACTTGGTTAGAGTTGGTTTGTGCCAAACAATGAACTGTTGGTCTATTGTATCTAATAGGGAACAAGTCAAAAAGAAGGTTTATTGCACTAGTATTATGGTCTTGAATTTCCTTAGAAAGGTCAAGATTTTCTAGCTTTAGTCCAATTGTGTTAGATATAATTTTCAATTTGTTGTAATTTCAATTAATTCATAAATTCACCAACATACAATCTATTTTAATTGTTTCAGCTTGGTAATTTTTTTTGGTTTAAAAAAATTGGTTCAGAATTGGACCAAAGATATTCCAACAGAAAACTTGTTTTAAATTTGGATCTATCATTCCTTCTAAAAATGAGTGTTTAAATTTTGGCATTTTTCATATGTATATTTCTACAAAAGCTAGTTTTGAATATGGTGTTCTCTAATACATATATCCACTAAGATTGGTTCTAACCTATAGTTTAGACAAACTTGATATAAAAATAAAACCAAGAATGAACTATTTTTTGTTTTTTTCTTATATCACAATTGAAACTATTTTTGTCATATCTCAAACACTCTTTTAGGCTGTGTTTGGTAACCATTAATTAATGCATCCTCATGGATTTCTAAGCATAAAATGCATTATAGAAAAAATTGAGTTGTTTGGTCAAAAAATTGAAAATGCATTTTGTAAATTTGAGACTTTAGAGCAAAAGTCAGAAGTGAAAAATAAAAAAGTGAAATTCTCGATCTACTACTACTTCTACTTCTCATTTTTGCTTAAGCAATTGAGACATGTTGACTTACTCATAATGAGTCTTTTCTCTATTTTCTCTTTCTTTCTTTTTTCCAGTTTGTTTCTCTTTACAAAAAACCATTGTTGGTAATGCTCTCTTCACAAAATTCACTTCTCTCTCAATCTACCTTTCTCTCTTTCAACAAAAATTTACAACTACCAAAAGCTCTCAAAATCACAACAAAATACAACAATAAACCCCTTCAAATTTGGTCAAATCATATTTGGAGCTCCCCAGAGAGAGAGAGAGAGAGAGAGAGAGAGAGAGAGAGAGAGAGAGAGAGAGAGAGAGAGAGAGAGAGAGATTGAAGCTTGATAAAGCTCGAAAATCGAAGCTTGAAGATGGAGGTTAAGCCAAGTTCATCCTAGAGAAAGAGAGAGAAGACAGTGAAATAAATAAATAAATGAAGACATGGCAAAATTATATAAGTGGGGAGTAGTGGCGGAGTCAGAAATTTTTCTTTGGGGGGACCATATAATATATATATATATATATATTTTTATGTATGAATTGTAAAATAGTAATATACAATACTTCATAACTCAATATGTGCTATAAGAAAATTATATTAATTAAAATTAAACAATCATGAAACAAGATTGACAAAACGATTTAATATCTTTAATCAACTATGAAATGGACAAAGTCGCAAAAGACATTAAATAACATAAAAGTTAAACATTTTTTTTTCAAAACTGTAAGCTACGCTTTTTAAAAGATCTAAAGTCATCAAGTATTGATGACTTTTCAATTTTTCTACTGCTGTGTACAAGTAAGTCCTAAATGTGTTAGGATGAAAATTATAATTTGGCCAAAATGCAAAACTTACTCTCTAAATTTCACAATTTTTCATTCAGTCCTATAAGTTTGGGTTTTGTTATTTCAGTCCTTAAGTTTCATTCCTTTCTAATTAAGTTCTCTGTTAATGTGCTGTTAGTTTCTGCCATTAACTTTTATTTTTATTTTTTAACTTTTAACTTTTATTTTATTTAGAAAAAAGTTAATTTAAAAAAAACAAACAAACAAAAACAAAAATAAAATGTGCAAACAGAAAGCCAACTAAATATTTGTTTTATGTTTAGAGGGCGTTTGGATAGCCCGTCCACGACCAAGTTTTGCTTTTTTTTTTTTTTTTTTTTTTTTTAACGCGTGTTTGTTACTATTCATTGGCCATGAACAGTGATTTTAGGCCAATGAACAGTAACTTTTGGAATGAACAGTAATTTTTACCCCTTTAAAAATTATTTTGCTACAGTGTTTTCAGTTTTCAGTAATAAGTTCTATCCAAACGGACCCTTAGTTTCTACATTATTCTCCCCCCGCTCAAGCTACTTTAAGCTCCTTCTACGGTTCTACCTTCCATATAAACGATTTCCACTCAGAACAATATGAAGACATTTCCACCATTTCCTCCGCAACAAAAGGTACCTCTTCGCCATTCTCCTCACTCTCACTCTCCCTCTCCCTCATTCCAATTCCACTTCCAGTTACTCCCAATCTAACCTTAACCTTGTTGTGCTCAACCAGATTTCATTGAACAAACAAATTTAACGAATTATCTCATCGCCACACCGCACCGGAAACTCCTCTCAGGACTTCGAACCCATCGATGCTTCCGATCCTCGTTTCGCATTGGACACGTGTGCAAAGAACCCTCAAATGGAAGCCCAAACCGAATAAATACTTGTTTGCACATTTAATTGGTTTTCCCTTCTTCTTTTTTTTAATTAACGTTTTTTCTATTTAAAAAAATTAACAGCAAAAACTAATAGAACATTAAGAGATGACTTAATTGGGAAGGAATGAAACTTAAAGAAATAAAATGACAAAACTCAAATTTATAGGACTGAAATGAAAAATGATGAAACTTAGAAGCTGAGTTTTGCATTTTATCCTTATAATTTTTTACTTTTTTTTTTGAGATAATTATTAAAATACCTATGTGTTTATTTTAAAGATGTTGAATATTTAATTATTGTAATTGGGTGATATATTTATTTTTGGATTGTGTTTATTTTTAAACTTTCTTAAATATAAATGTATATTATCAAGTATGGGGCAAAATGATAAAGTTATTGAAAAAATTTCAAATTATTTAGGATATTTCTATTTTTTTTTCAAAAATTTTGGAGGGGGCTCAAGCCTCTTTCAGTCTTCAAGTGGCTACACCACTGGTGGGGGAAATTATTATAATGCTTTGTTTGTTTAGGCGTAAAAGTTTTCTAGCAAGTCATTTTTCAAAATTTTTTTTTAATATTTGATAGCAACCTTAAAAGTGTAAGAAAATAGTCTCCAAACTATTTTTTATTTTATTTAACTTACTATGAAATAGAGCTGTTTTCGAAAAAAGACATATAATAATAAAATTAAATAAATTTTTTTTTTGGGTTAAAATTTTTAGTTTTTTGTTGAACAAATGAATTGGCCAAACTAAAATGGACTCAGGTCATTGACAACTTTGATTCCAATGTATTTGATTAAATTGTCAACATTTTAAACCCCTAAGCCTTAATCAATCCGGATCAAAATCAAATCAAATCACAGGTAACCTACAAAAGCAGAAGATTTTGGTATTTTTCCAGCACAGGAACACGACCTAGGTTATGGACACATGTTTCGATCCGTTTTGTTCTCGTAGAAAATGAAAGAGAAAACAAAAGGAAAAGGAATAATGCTTTAAACTCTAAACAATGTACCGCTTTTGCTGATAAATTGCAGCTTTACGAGGTAATCATCCTTAGTTTAAAAATAGGTATTTTTGTATGTTAAGAAAACCTTGCCATGTTAATAAGTAGATAGTTCTTGATGGCTTACGTGGATTTTACCAAAGGCGTGGCTTCTCTCTAATTTTTAATTGTAACTATTTTTATTTTTATTTTTTATAAGATCAATCAGGAGTATTGATTCTTCATTCCTACAAGAAGTGTTGAGTGCCCTAGGACAACGGTTAAGAGAATGCAATTAGTGTAACTTTCATATTTTTTTAATCACTCTTGGTTAAAATCTCATTTTAATGAAGTATAAGAAATATCAACACATCTGTAGAATTAGAGTGACTCAACCCAAGACTTTTGGAGTATGACATTTTTCCTCTTTTAATGCACACGCAAGCTTGAATTCTTTAGAAGTTCTTAGAAAACTTGTGACATAGGATGGTACAAGTGAAATTAAACACATGAAATTAAACATTGATGAATGCTCAAAAAATGTAGTATTACAACCTTATGTGATATAATTTTGCCACATTTTTTATGTAGCAAATTGTGAGAAATGAAAGGAAAAGTAGCGGGCTCATGTAAAGTGACTAACAACTAATCAGAGTCTAACATTAAAAAAGTTATCTAAAAAATTGTAATAATTGTTGATGTAAAAAGAGCAATGTTAAGACTACAATTTTTGTAACTTGCTCACATAGCAAGTCATGAGTGGTGGAATTGTAAACTCACCACTTTTACTTCACTACTTATAACTTGTCACATGAATAAGTTGGGACGAAAGTTATAATCATGATCTTTCTTATAATAAAATTTAAAAAGAAAAAGAAAAAAAAAAAAAAAGGACCAATCCATGGAATGTACTCATGTACTTCGCAATAGTCAGTACTCAGTAGTCACTGGGCAATTTGGGTAAGAGTAGTAGCTGAAATATAGGCGTTACCAGAAGGACTCCTACTTCTTTGGGAATATGGGATGAGGGTTATAGGAATATTCTCTTTGTGGTAGTCTCTTAGATTCTTTTAGTTCTATTTTTAGTTTTTTTACTGTCTTTGTGCTTGTGACTCAGTTGCCACCAACTACAGGAACCTGCTTGTATAAAGTTAGTAAGTTAATTTTTAGGGTAAACTACATATTTAGTCCTTATTCTATACACTATATTTCAATTTGATTCCTAACCTTTTAATTGTGTCAATTTGGTCCCTAATCTTTTTTTACTGTGTCAATTTAATCATTACAGTTATCTTTTGAATGAAAATTAATGACATGTCTAATGGCCAAAATAAAAAATTAGCTTCTATTGATGTGATAATAAACTAAAATTTTATTTTGGCTATTTGCTATGTAAACAATTTTCATCTAATATATAATGGCAAAGACTAAATTGACACGACATTAAGAGGTTAAGGACTAAATTGACACAATTGAAAGGTTAAGGACTAAATTGAAATATGGTGTAAAGGTTAGGAACTAATTATGTAGTTTACCCTAATTTTTATTTTTATTTTCTGAAAAAATTAAATTACAAACTATATACTTTAATTTTGACATGTTTTGAAGTCAACCATCTTTAAAAATAAATAATAATAAAAATCTTATAACTTCCATTTATTTTCAATGTAATCTTTTTTTCACTCCTATTTTTGATTGTGGTTAGAAGCTACTTCAGACCCAACTTGACATGGTTGAGTTGAGAAATTTCAACTCATCATATGTGTAGAAATTAATTTGACCAGACTCAACTCACGTGGTGAATTGTGTATTTGTGCTTACTATTACGTATTTTTTAAATTTTTTATTAAAATTTTGGACTTTTATAAATTATTATTTAAGCAATTTTTGTTCATATAATTATATCTAAATTATATTTCAAAATTCATCAAAAGTAAATTCTCAAACTATCAAAATATCAAAATTAAAATAAACTAACATATATGGTAAGTAGTTTACACAGGTTGATGGGTTGAATGCACGCTCCTAATTAAGTTCGCCAAAATTACATGGTTTTGGAAAGTAAAAAAATAAATAAAAATAAAACCAACCGTAGTAAAATTGGATAGCACTGGATGGAAGAATTAAATTGGAAAGCTTCCTTTTTTCTTTTTTTTTTCTTTTTTCTTTTGGTACTCTTTTTTTAAGTATACTCCTTTCGATAGTTTGACTTTGTGTGTGTGTGAAACTGAATAAACGACATGTAGGATATGTTTGGGTTTGGGGCTTGTTGATCAATGAAATGACGTGTCAAAATCAGAGACAGACAGACAGACAGTACCTGAGGAAACCAAAACGAAAACACAGTCTCCATTTCCTCTTCCTTTTGTTTCTCAAAAAAAAAAAGGTTGTCTTTCTTTCTCTCTCTCTCTCCTCTGAAATTCCCAGAATTTAGCGAAAGCGGTGGGCACTGGTTTAGCGGAGCTAGCTAATCGAAGTTCGAAGAAGATGTTGAGGGTTGCAGCGAGGAAGCTCTCTTCTCTGTCTTCGACTCCATGGAGGCCCAACCAGGTTCAGGCCTCCTCGGCCCTTGTCTCCCGTCATGTCATCAACGGCGGTGATTCCTCTTCCTCTGGTGATCCCAGATCCAACGGCTCTGCTTACTCCTTCTCTTTTGGACCTGACTTTCACGTCCCTTTTAGAGGTTAGGGTTTCTTCTTTCCTCTAAAATTTTCTACAAAGTTTTCAACTTTCATTTTTTTTTTTTGCTGTTATAGGAAATGATTAAGGTTAATTTTGAATTTTTAATAACTGGGATTTTTTTTTTTCTGGGTTTTTTTTTTTATTGCTTTTGCATAATACGGTTTTTGTTGTTGGGGTAGCCTGGGTAGGAGAGCTATACTGTTATAGATACTTGAAATTATTTGAGGGGCTTTGGAGATTTGGGTATGGTGGCTTTTTGAATGATTGATATTTTGTGTGTGTGTGTGTGTGAGTGATAGTTTCCAAGTTTCCTGCTTTCCAATGAGTTTTGGTTTGACTAAAAGTCAAAGGAGCTCACAATCAAAATTGGGGTGTTCCTCTCTCAAGTTGCATCTTTGAAATTGCTTTGGCACTCAGAGAAATGTAAGTGGAAGTTGAAACATTGTGATTGCTTGTCCTAATGATGTTTGATTGATGATGTCAGGTAGTAAATTTTTTTGTGTGGTGCTTTGATGAATATTTGTTTTTGTCAATGTTAAAGATTAGATTTTTATGTAAACAAAGATCATTATAGGTGTCAAGGTATTAATCTCTGGTTTACGTTTTTGAATCCAACTATCTGAGCTTACTATTGCTTCTCCCGATAATGAAGTGATAGCTAGATGATAAAGTTGTGTGTGTGTGTGTGTGTGTATTTTTATGACTGTATGTATGTATTGTTTATCAACTCTGACCTCACATACAGTTGTTTCTACCTATTGATAATTATTTGTTACCAAAATGGCAACCCCTCAACCTGTAATAACAAGTTGGAGACTAAGGTTGTGGGGGACTTGTTGTTTAGCTTACCAATATTTAAAAAAAATGTTTGTTAAGTGAGAGTTTGAAGACTGGAATCTTTTTATATCCAAAATTTGGGTTACCATCTTTTAGATTTGTAAATCTGTACTGTGGTACTCTGTTGTTGACCAATTATCAGTGATTGGAAAATTTTACTTTCACCAAAGAGTTGCAGGCTTTATAAAGGTTGTGGACATAAATGTTATTACTCATCTCTATACAATCCTTTTTTCCCTTGTTTATTTGCTGCTTTTACTCATTGGAGATGGTGCATCCAAATCTTTCATGCATTAAAATCCTCTATTGTTAAAACAGGATAGCAATCCCTTTTTCTAGGGTTTATTATGCACTTCTTTGGACTGCTGTTTAAGCAACTATAGTTTATGTTTGAAATAAAATTTTGAGAAAGATTGATTTAAGATGGCCAGTGGAATAATCTTTATAATGGTCTCCAGGGCTGGATCTTCAGTGTCTACCTTTCTTTAGCAAGCCTAAGGATGACTAGTTACAACGCACACATATCCCATATAATGCTAAGTACTTTTCATCTTTTGTAGGAAAACTCCCTTCTCTAGTTTGAGGAAATTGAAGCAACCTGCCCTATGGGACTAAATTGTTTTCCATATGAGATACACGCAGAGCCGTATCCAACTGCAGTGTGTTGATATGCATGTCAATTCATAAGAATATGTATTTGCATAAAAACCCATTCCTAGAGTTTGCTCTTACATTTTTTGTGTTTGTTGGGTGATTGGGAAGAGAAAGTAAAGGCTGTCGATGAAAAACCTATAAGAAGTATATGTCAAGATGATTGTAAGTTCAAAAAGCCCTGAATAAATGTGCAGGTCCTTTGATCATGGTGCAAGTTGCACATGATTATTAGTGGCTCTTTGAAGCTTTGCCTTTTCCTTCACCCTTTAAAGATTGGGCAGCCTTTTCAACTGGTGTAGGCCACAGTATACCTGATGACCACTGCTCTCCCTTTTTGTGTATAAACCTGTATACTGTAATATAAAAGGTTGACCAAATCCATGGTTTTGCAAGTTGCTTCTTTTGCTTTTTCTTAAAATTCTTTTTGTTTATTCCAGGTTTTGCTTCTGAGTCTCTTACCCCAACAAAGGAAAACACCATAGTTCCAGATGTTCCTGCAACTGTGGCAGCAGTGAAGAACCCTACTTCGAAGATAGTTTATGATGAGTACAACCATGAGCGTTATCCTCCAGGGGACCCCAGCAAACGGGCATTTGCGTATTTTGTCCTGA
Organism: Castanea sativa; assembly: GCF_040712315.1. Taxonomy (NCBI): domain Eukaryota; kingdom Viridiplantae; phylum Streptophyta; class Magnoliopsida; order Fagales; family Fagaceae; genus Castanea; species Castanea sativa. The sequence goes on along the minus strand of NC_134013.1, from coordinate 61,308,755 downwards.
CTGGTGGTAGGTTTGTATATGCCTCACTGCTTCGTCTCCTTATCCTCAAGTTTGTGCTGAGCATGTCAGCTAGTAAGGATGTTCTTGCCATGGCTTCCCTTGAGGTTGATCTCTCCAGCATTGAGCCAGGCTCCACTGTGACTGTTAAGTGGCGTGGAAAGCCAGTCTTCATTAGGCGCCGAACGGAGGAGGATATAAAGTTGGCAAATAGTGTAGATATTTCGTCTCTTCGTGACCCACAGCCAGACTCAGAGAGGGTTAAGAATCCTGAATGGCTAGTTGTTGTTGGAGTATGCACACATCTGGGTTGCATTCCCTTGCCAAATGCTGGTGACTTTGGTGGATGGTTTTGCCCATGCCATGGTTCCCATTATGATATCTCTGGCAGGATTCGCAAGGGGCCTGCACCATACAATTTGGAGGTACCGACTTACAGCTTTTTGGAGGAGAACAAGTTGTTGGTTGGTTGAGAATCATAGACTGCTCTCTAGCAAATTGCAGTTATTTGAGATCCCAATATTATTTAATTTAGTCAGATAATGTCGAAGATTTGTTGCAGAAATGTTGGATTTCAGCCCCTTCAATGTTGGGCATGTTTAGAAATGTTTATGTAACTTGAGTTTTGTAAACTGCTACTGTTGGTGTCGCTCTGAACTCTCAATAATTTCCCTGGCGGCCTTTGAGGTTTGATGGTTTTGAAACTTCACAATTTGAGGAAGCAACTATTAAATTGTTATTTTAGGTCTGCTGTGATGTTATGGTTTATTGCTTTATTTTGGTGCTGTGTTTGGTTTGAACAGGGGAGTGGATGGGGTAAGGGGTTGACAATCAGGTATGTTCCCATGTAATGCTGCACTGCAAACACATGATTCATTTCTCTACAACTCATAAAATTTAATTTTAATAAATATCACAAATATTTATAAGAAACCTCATACCATGACCTCTGATCTGTGAGCAATACTTAGAATTGTTTGAGCACAAAGGTACAGTTCATTCGTGGTCAAATTCTGATGGTTTGCATGCATGCACAGCTCGAGCCAATTCTGTGTGGGTGTTTTGTTTACAATCTATTTTTTTCTAGTAAAAGAAATATTGGTCATCTCTCGAAGATGCCCTTGACATACACCATGCCTTTTTCACTGAGCTGAAGCTCCTTTCTCATTTGCTCTACTTGCTGGTCATCTCCTTGAACGACGATCTCTGAAAGGGTCCCATCTTCTGCAACCAGCAATTTAACCTTGATTTGCTCCTTTCTTGATGCTCGTTTCCAGTAATAAGCTCCTCTGTGGCCATTCTTAAAGTGTTAGTACATAAAAGTACATATCACTTCGATAAAACACAAAGAGTGCCTGCACTTACGCCAATGGACTTAGGATCGTAAGCCAGAACCAATTATTGCCAAAATCAGGAACAGTTATTGTAAGAACAAGGGCCACGCTTGCCATGCTGATGCAGGTGCAGAAAGTTAGCAATGCTGCTTGGCCTCGGCTAGGAACCATCATGCCTTCAAATCTTTAATCAAGAGAAAAACACGTCATATACTTCACCGAGGAGGAAAAAAAAAATGAAAAGGAAAATTTGTTACTTAGGTATTGTGCTTAATGGTTTCACCATGGAAAAATTATTAAGTACTCCCGAGTATAGTCACGTGGTGTTCCCTCCTCTTAGTCTTAACTCCCCACCAATTATGAGATTCATAATTCATATGAGAGGAGGAAGTATTACTTTGGTGTATTTCAAAATAAATACCATTTCACTATGAGACTTCACACCGCACAATATGTGTCCTAGGATGTAGTAGCTGGTTACCTTAGTGTTAGTTTGGATTGCGCTGAAAATGTTTTTCAGCGCTTTTGCATTTTAACCAATAGGTTTCATGTACTGTTCACGGAACTCACAAGTACGAAATTCAGTAAAATTTTCATTAAAACTAAGTCCTACAGCACTATTCACATATTTACAAACTATTTTACTACAATGTTTTCAGTTTTTAACAATAAGCGGTATCTAAACAGATCCGTAGTGTAGTTTAAGGTTTTTTTTTTTTTAAGGGAAGTGTAGTTTAACGCTTTAACAAACATCAAACATGCATAACATAGTGAAAGAGTAATAACATTCAGAGTCAATCAAGCATGCATTACATTCAAAAGAAGTTGACTGATCACACTAATTTTCATAATCTTTATCATGACTATTGACATAGCAAGACGTGGTTTAGAATGTGGACAGAATGTCATTTACTATCATTGATTTTTTTTTTAGAGCAATGCTTACTATACACACTGTATTAACACTTGTTCATTTGTTTTTAATTGAAATAGCACTTTTAAGTTAAGATGTCAATTGTGAGTTCTAATTAACTTAATTATTAAAAGTAATTAAATAATAATTAAATAAAAAATTTAGAGATTAATCTCGCCTATATTAAAAGCCGATTACTACCTCGATAAGATAATAAAAAATTATCCTCAGCAAATTAGGGTTAAAATTCTCTCAGAAAATCGTGATCTCAATTAAAAACAAGATATGTGTGTAATAACGTGTGGAAGAGTAATTACTGCATATTTATTATCACCCAACCACAAGTTCACAACGTGGCACCTCAGCAACCGTGGAAAATAAGTTAAAAATTTTGTGCAGACATTTCAGAGAAGTACTTGGAGGAAGATGTTGGTAGCTTACGTAATGGTCTCTCCTCTATCAGTCACCACAAAATTGTTGCGGGTGAAGAAAGATAGGATTTCTCCTGCTACAAAATTAGGCGCCTTTTTCCCTTCACCCTCGCCTATAAACGTCTTCTGCACAATCTGAGATAGTAGTACCCCATTTGGATTATTAGCTCGTTCATAAAATCAAATAACATAACCATTGAAAAAACCAACTTTGACAAAGGCAGTAAATGTTAAAAGAAAATCATTAAGTTAGAAAGAACCTTGGACTTGACAGAGCGCTTGATGAGGGACCATAGGCCAGGAACTGAGATGACAAAGAGACCCAATGAAGTATAGTAGCTAGCCAAGGAATAACTTGCTGTATCTGCAAGAAATATGAGCGAGGATGGGTTATGGTGGTAGAGATGGTGAAGCTGCTCCACAAGAGCAGAAGAAGAAGAAGATAAGACATATGGGTCCTGTAGAGAGACACGAAGTAGTAGCCTCTTGGGTCTTGTGGGATTCCAAGCAGGTCGGAGCCATGGTTTATGGTGGGTGAAGAAGTCCCTGTTGGAGGAAGGAAGAAAGAGCGAAGTGAGAGGGTGGGGATGTGAGGATAATATCTTAGCTGCCATTGGTCTCTTGGATCAGAGGAAAAAGATCAAGTTCTTTAGCTGAGACAGGTTAACCACAGAGCCTCTCATGGTCAGTCAATTGAACGGTCCAGATAAAAGGATCATATATATATATATATATATATATATATATATATATATATATATATATATATATATTATGAGAGAACGAATATATTGTAATACAAATGGGCACTATAAACTTTACTTAAAAGTAATACTAAAAGTATAAAACATCCCACTTTGGTTTAGCAGTAACTTAACACCCATTTCAGCATGTATCAACAGTAGCTTCATTCGTGTTAAATATAGTTTTTCCTACTTGGATTTAAAGAAACAATTTTTTTTTTAATCTTTTTTACAATTGTTAAGATGGTCTTTTGGAATTAGTTTTAGTAAAAATAGTGTTACTTTGATCATAATTTGCTAAGTTAATAATTGTGAAAAACTTTGTGTCTTAGCATCAATGATAAAAATGAGAAACTACTTTATATATATATATTAGTATTTTAAACAGAGTTTATAATATATTATATAATTAGAGTGCAACTACAAAAGAGTCTAACATTTATAGTTGTAAATTGGAGTTATAATCAGTAGGCACTAAACACATACAATTAATGTGGAATAAACATCTCTATTTTAATAATCTAAACGTTCATTCCTATCAAAATTGTCACATAGATGATCATGGTGTTAATTAAAGGGGAAATTACACTTTAATTACCACCATAAATTATGCACCAGGTTACACTTTGCATTCCTAAACAATTTGAATATACACTTTGCACTCTAAACTATCACACTTTGCACCCTGGTGTTATTTTTGTTATTATTTTTAATGGAATGATACTACACAGGACAAGCATATGCATCTTGCTTAGGTGGAACAAACTTAAAAAACCGAAACACCCTTCTTCAAAATCAATTAATACAAAACCCAATTTTTTTCACATATCTCTTCCTATCTCTCGTGCATGCAGCCTCTTCCCCAAATTTTTTTTTTTTCCAAGTTCTTCAATGGATGAATTTCATTTTCACCGATCCTTGAATATTAATGATCACACAATTTTGGGCTTTGGTTTTCTCAATTGGTGTTATGAATGTAGAAGCCATATTTGTGAACTTCAATTGGTAGAGAGTCTTTAAATTCTCTAACCCAATGGGAACTTCCAAATTCCAGCATTTTGTAAACTCAAACTCCGTGAGCCTTGGCATTGCTTGCTCCTCTGTATTCCACTCTTGTAATTCTAACTACTCAAATTTCAAATAAAGAAGTTGGGGAAAGCCTCCTTCGGAGCAAACCATGCTCCGCCCTATATAAGAACCAAAGCTGAGAAAGAGTCATCTAAGGTTGTGAAGCTTCTCTAACACTGGCATTAGATCATCTGAAAATCTGGATCTTGTCAACTTAAGGTGAGACAAGTTTTTTGGGAGTCCAGTAGTATTTATGATGACCCTTGAATCAGATATTACTCCATGAAAGTGTAGGAGGGAGAGGTTTTCAAGGCTTGACAAAGGCTCCAACCACAGATGCCCGTGATGCATTGCATTTACATTGCCTGATGTCAACTTCAAAGAATGAAGGTGCTTTAGTTTCGCAACATGATCTGTCACTTTCTTTAGTGGGATTTAGGGTTTTTAAAATTCTGAATTTGGGGAAGAGGTTGCACGCACGAGAGACAAGGAGAGAGATGTGTAAAAAAGAAATTGGGTTTTGTTTTTTGAAGAAGGGTGTTTTAGTCTTTTAAGTTTGTTCCACCTAAGCAAAGTGCCTGTGCTTGTTATGTGCAGGAGCATTTTGTCAAACATAACAACAAAAGTAATACTGGGGTGCAAAGTGTGAAAATTTAGGCTGCAAAGTGTGCATTCGAATAGTTTAAGATATAAATTGTAACCTGGTACATAATTTAGGGTGGTAAAGTGTAATTTTCATTGTTTTAAAAACTGGTTCGATCGGTTCAACCGGGAAAACTAGTGCAGTCCGGTCCGGTTAAAAGCCCAAAAATCGGTCAAAAACCGGGGTTGAACCGGAAATTTTGAAAAAAACGGTTCGATGACCGGTTTGGTTTTTAAAACCATGGTAATTTCCCCTTAATTGAATAAGAAGAATAGTCTATTTTCCGAAACCATATTGTGATTCAAAAAGTCCATTTTCCAAACCATACTTAGCTTTAGTTAGATGGGCATGGAGGAAAATCATGTCCAAAATTCAAGAGCAAAAATGAATAGCAAATGTGAACAAATATGAATACCGTAGGTGAAGGATTGTTCAACAGCAAATAAGAACAAACTCAAGAGCAAAATTCAACACTTACCGTAGGTGAAGGAACTTATTTGGGGGAGGATGAATAGGGCAAAAATGCTGTGGAGGAAGATGTTGTGTCTAAGCAGTCCAAAATATACCCGTGCTAATGGTTGAGAAGCTGTGCTAATGGAACTTAATTTGATTTGAGATAAAATTTGTACCTAGTTTGAAATTTTTTTGGCAAAAACAGTGATGAAAGTGTGTATGGACTGGGTGAGTTAAATGCGGTGGTTGAGGAGAGAGAGCAAGTTGTACAGATTTGGGATGAATAGGGTGATTTTAGGGTTTTGTAAGTTTGATTGAAGGATTTATGAGAGCTTTTAGGTGGGCATTGGGCAGGAGTAAAGAGGGATTGGGTGGGCGGGATTAATGATGGGATCAGTTAATCTATGATGATGGGATGTGGGATGTGGGATGTGGGTGTGGGGTTGCCGTTATGCAAGAGGGAGAGGATATAAAAGAGCTTTGGCGTGAAGGATGGAGAGGGTACAAAGAGAGAGAGAGAGAGAGAGAGAGAGAGTAAATACAGAGGGGACATATGGCGTGGGGGAGAAGAGTCATTGAGGTGTAGTCCTGTCAAAGTGGGACCCATGTATTTCAAAGTATTTACAACTGTGCCACTGATCAACATTGTTTGTGTCTTAAAAAATGGTATGAGAAGTGATGAGGAATGAAGAAAAATAAAGTACTCCAAACCGTCCATGGTCATCCACAACAGCAGTCGTCCAAAAGAAAGCACTAGGATGAGGCTAACGTCCATGGTCGTCCATAGACAAAAACACAACCGCATCTACTCGTCCTAGGAAAGTTATTAACCCCGTCTTGAAGGGGTTCATCCATAAGAGGAACAACCTCCTTTAGAAGTAAGGTATATACAACAAGAGGACCCCTGGACGAGCCCTTTACACTTCAGAATTCCTGAGTACATGTCACTACTCCGTAACATACGCATAACTTCCAGTGACCGTTATCTGAGAAAATATAACTCCTAAACGGTTGTGGAAGTTATCCTTGAACCCTTGCACCTCATCAAATCCAGGGGAGGTTACAAGCCCAATAATTGTTCCTAGGACACTATATAAACACCCATTCAGACCAGGAAAAGGTACGCTTTATATTTCCCAAAAAGTTGGAACTCCGAAAATATAGAGAAAAAACTAACTTTGCCATCGGAGGGTTCTTGGCCGGCAACCTCGATCACATTTGATCGCTTTTCTTTCTTTTCCAGACCATCAAAAGAGCAAGCAGTCCTGTCAAGTCCGAAGCATCCAGCCTACTGATTTTCTTCGCATCATCAAGAAGCTTTCTAAATTCAGTGTTTGAATAATATATTTTGAACAACATAACTCAAACACCACTTAAAAAAAAAAATAAGCACCTTACCATACAGGTTGTTTTTTATTTGAACAACAATTTTCAATGTTTAAATATTGAAAACTGTTGTTTAAATACATGTACCAAACAGGGCCAAAAATACTCTAGAGTAAAATATATAAATACCCCTAAACTTTAAAAGGAAATGCAAAAGTAGTGATTAAGGTGATGTTTGGTTTTAGCATTAGTTAAAACTCTAACCCATACATTGTATCATATTCTCTATTTTTCTACTCACTCAATAGTGTGTTTGGCTCAAATATTGGCTTTAGTTTTCAGCTTAAAAACTCAACTATAACTAAAAATGGCAAAGCCCACACATTCAATTGGGCTCTCTCCCTTTCTCTTAACCCAGAATGTTAGTTCTACACTGCTAACACAGAGAACCCAAAACCACTCCATCACAAAGAAATCCAAGTCAATTGCCAACCAGAACCCAACACCACCATTGGCATCACACGACTACCACTCTGTGTATCCGCCATTGTTTTCCATCCACCACCACTCAAATCATAACAAATCGAATACATCCACTATAATAGATCCACCTACACCACCACCACCTTCAAAACCACACCAAATTGCCCCCACAAAACCCCTAAACTCCAAACATCAAATTTCAAGCCCATAAAGCACATTTCAATCCGGTCTAAACTCAAATCACAACCCAAATTGGAGCTCTAATTTAGTTATTAGGCCTCCGCCATCACTGCTGAAGTCTGATCTTCTTTCTTTTTATGTTGAGAGAGAGAGAGAGAGAGAGAGAGAGAGAAGAAATCGTGTGGTCTTAAATTTTTGTCAATAGGTGTTAGATCCCACTTGAGTGTAGTTTTTTACAAAAATACCACTTAACTTAGTTCTCATCAAGTTGGAAACTTCAAAATATTTTTCTCAATTTCCACAACTCTAACTCAGTTTTTTTGAGTAATTAATTATAGAAATTGAGAACAAAAACCAACCCAAACCAGCATGCTTGAGATGAGGCCCATGAAATTTGGGAATTGAGTGATGAAAAACGAGAATTGACTGATGAAAATAGGCAAACCAAACATGGCCTAAGTCTCTCAATAACTCAGCTACTCTCCCAAAGAGGTAGTGCCATTTTATCATCATCTATGCACTTTCTTTAGCCTCATTATTTGAGAATGTAATTTTCTCTTATTTTCTCGGACCCCTTACTGGGCTGACCCATAATTTTGTTCAATGGGCTTCTGTTTGTTTGGCTTATGGATCTATCAACTCTATCCCACTTTGGATCCTTGTTGATGACTAGATGTTGACAACATTCCTTGGTCCCACTTTTGTTTTTTTCATCTTAATAAGTTACTCTTATTTACCAAAAATATAATAAATAAATAAAAGGCAAAATTGTTGCATCTAAACGCATACTAATGTTCCAAATCTATCCAACCCAAAAAAAAAAATCCAAATTCAGGTAAAACTGTACCATGATTACCAGAGAGTTTTTATATTATTTTATCATAAAGATTTTGAAACTTTATTTGGAAAAAAAAACAAAACAAAAAACATGTCTTTGTTTTTGGGGATTATTTAATTGTGGAAAGTACCGTATCTTCACCCAACCAGAAAAAAGTGAAGGGAAAATTAACAAATCTCTACCAACTTTAATGTTAAATATATGAAATGGAAAAAAGAAAAAGGTATAATTGAGCAGAATATGACTTATACTATATGGTTGCTGCCTTGTTGGAACATAAGGTATATATATATTACAAAACATGAAGACAAAAAGGCACATGTAAAAAAAAAAAAAAAAACCAAACTAAGAAGAAAAGGATATAACGTTTACTTGAGAACCAAAAAGTCCACGCTATCCAAAGAAAGACTTATCTACCTCTAAACATTTATCATTACGCATCATCAAAATTGATATGTCGAATGAATGACGACACAACAACTCTAATCTAATGGCTCGCTATCAAAATTTCAGTAGCCAGCCGAGCCGAAACAAATAGACAATACTTTGTTGCTATTATTGTCATTTGGTACTTTTTACTTTGTTGCTATTTTTGCTTTCTGGGATTTGATTTTAGAGTGTGCTGTGTTGTTATCTATTTTTAGGTACGAGTATTATTCCTATTTCTTCAGAAAATTATACTTCCCTTTCATTGTGGCTCAAAGTTCAAAAACCAGCTACGGATGCAGAAATTTATAAGAAAAACAAATATTTGTTTTATTAAAATATACTTGATTAATATAAAAAATATATAATGTAAATATGAATTATAATTGGTTTTTTCGTGTTTGATTTCAATTTATTTTTTGAGCATAGTACTAGGATTAGTATAATCATTGTTATTAGGGGTAATTACACTAAATCTACCTGTGGTTTGGACGAAAATCACTTTGTCCACCCGTAGTTTGGGCGAAAATCACTTTGCCTACTCATAGTTTGAAAAGTATCACTTAACCTACATGTGGTATTTTCTGTTTGTTTTCTGTAACCAACCTCTGTTAAAATCATGGGTAAATATATATTTTTGCTCAAATTTTATGTCTCTCTCCTCCCAAAACAAAAAATAGCACAAAAATGAAAGAGAAACAAGATCAAAAAGTGGTATTAGTCTCTCTCAATTCAAATAAATCTTGAACATGAAGAACATACCCAGTTTTCTTAGCAACCAAACAGAAGCAGAAAATAAATTTTACGCCAAAAAAAAACAAAAATTTTTATATTAACTTTAGCATAATAGAGGCAAGCTTCTAAATTCAGGTAACATAAATCATTAAACCTGGAATTTTTCATGGGCAAATAGATATTTTTGCTCAAATTTTATGTCTCTCTCCTCCCAAAACAAAAAATAGCACAAAAATGCAAGAGAAACAAGATCAAAAAGTGGTATTAATCTCTCTCTTAATTCAAATAAATCTTGAACATGAAGAATATACCCAGTTTTCTTAGCAACCAAACAGAAGCATAAAATAAATTTTACGCCAAATTTTTTTTTTCTTATTTTTAACTTTAGCATAATAGAGGCAAGCTTCTAAATTTAGGTAACATAAATCATTAAACCTGGAATTTTTTTTTTCACATTTCCAAGTTCTCTCAAATTTTCTCAGCAACCATATAACTATAAAATAAATCAAACTCTTCAATCTTAGTCTTAAACGCCCATTTGGCTCAACTTTCAATAAGTATCTCATCTTTACAAGAACCTCAACAACATAAATCACAAAACCCAGAATTTCTTTCTCCTTCCCAATCGAAAACAAATCAAAACTTTCAACCTTTACATAGCAATATAAAGCCAAACAGCACAAACTACAATACCCAATATTTTTTCCCTTTTTATTTTCTTGGAAACCAAACAGAGAGAGAAAATTGAATAATGGGTATGTGTTAAACCTCAAAAGAAAAAAAAAAGTTTACCAACTTACAAGGACAATTTGGAGAAGAATTTAGAGAAGCCAATGAGGTGTTTGGATTTGCTGTTTCTATAACTCATAACTCCGTTTCCATCACCCATAACTCAAAATATGTGGGTCCCACAAAAAAGTCTGTTTGGATTTGTTTCTTGTTTTTGTTTCTATCATTCAATTCTCTAATTTTTAAGTAAACACATTTTAGGTGTTTTTAGTTTCCAAAATTCATTTTTCAATGGCATTTTCATAATTAAATACACACTGAGGGACCCACTAGCCGCAACTTTTGACTCACTCTCCTTTTTTCTTTTTTTTTCTTCTCCACTTTTCTTTCTTCTTTCTCTGTTCTTTAGTTCATTCTTTCTTTCTTTTTTTCTTCCTTTTCGCCTTTCTCATCTCAGTTTGTTCTTTCTTTTTTTTGTCTTTTTTCTTCCTTTCTCATCTCAGTTTGTTCTTTCTTTTTCTTTTTTTTTTTCTTCCTTTTCGTTTTTCTCATCTCAGACCCATAAAAAACAAAATCAAGAAACAGGGCTGAAGGTGGAAGGGGAGGGAGCTTCTTCTACAGCGGAGACAGTAGCAGAGTCACCATCTCCAGCATTGGATCGGTGGGCCCCGATCTGCTGTGCCGATGTGGGAGTAATGTACAACGTCTAATCATGGTGGGACATCACAATCAGACCACCACCACCATCACCGTTGATGATGTGGTGGTTGTGGTTGAGTCGCACGTGGGTGTGCTTGTTGTTGTTGGGCTGCTGATCGTGACCTTTGGATGATTCCTGTGATGGCGTCTCGGAGTTTCCTCAATGCCCATGAGGTGTTTGACAAAAGTCCTCACTAATAAGAAAGTTGAAGAAGTTATTATTTCTTTGAATTTGATCACAACGTCCAATTAACATTGCGCTTGGAAAATTTTTGAGGGGAATAAAATGACATGGGTATTGATTGTTGCTTCTCTGGTAGTGCTCTGGGCATCTCTCTGTAAATTGATCATAAGGTTCCAGAAAAAGACGAAGGGAAAAAAAAAAAAAAGGAAAGGCAAAGAAAGATGTAGAAAAGCCTTATTTGGTCAATGTGTGGGAGACTTTGGTCAGTGTGTGGGTCCCACAAAACAGTAGAAATAATGGAGTGATGTGAATTGAAAACAATTGCCACACAGGTGGGTATTAGGAAATTGTGGTATTTTAAGTGATGAGTGATGAGTGACGAGTGACGAAAATTGAGTGAGGAGTGATGAGTGATGAAAAAAAAAAAAAAAACAAGGCCCAAGTGTTTGATATGGCTGTGGTGAGATTGAGATTGAGATTGTGAACCCATAACCAAAATCTCTAAAACCCAAAACCTCTATCTTTCTTTTCTCTCTATTGTGAACCCATAACTAAATCCACCAATAACCACTGGCAACTGTGATTTCTGCAAAAAAAAGAAAAAAAAAAAAAAAAAGCAAACCCAAATGCAAAAACCAAAAAAACTCACAAATGGTGACACAAAACCACCAAATGGAGAGCCACAACCCATTAATGGCGAGAAAATTTGTAACCACTTATTAAGAGCCAGAACCTCCGTGACGAGATGAAACCACCGGGCCGGGACAGGCCGAAAAAGAGATATAAAAACCACGAAGAACACGTTGATCTCACCACATGTCTCTCTCTCAAAAAGTTTTTGAGTTTTGGGTGTTTAGATTCGCATTATGTTGTGTTTTGGGGTTAAGAGGTGTTTTTGTAACGGCTGGGCTTGAGGTGGGTTACGAAGATTGATGGAAACATATCACAAGTGGGTTAAGTGATACTTTTCAAACCACAGGTAGACAAAATGATTTTCGCCCAAACCACAGGTGGGTTATGTGTAATTACCCCTTATTATTAAGCTACTTCATAATTTAAGTTTTGTTATGAATATATTTTTTAAACAAGTAAAAAAAAAATCATTAATAATGAAGTTAAATTATTATTTGCATAAATGCACTTTTAGTCCCTACATTTTGGCCTTATTTCTATTTTGGTCCCTACATTTTCATTTCACTACTTTTAGTCTATAAACCAATTAACTCGTATTATTTTAGTCTTTTCCGTCAATCAACAGATGAAAATAGCTAAGGTGGCTAACGGAAGAATTAAAATATTATTAAAAAAGTCATTGTGCACTCATCACTCATGCCACATGGGTTTCCGCCCTTTTATTTGACAGTAATTTATATATATAAAAAGCCACATCAGATAAAATAATAAAAAAATTTCTAACCTTCTTAAGTTTTTAATATATTTAAAATTGAAAAAAACAAAATTAAAATCCAAAAATACATCAAAACCTATGTTCATCTTCAACTAGAACACCAAAGAACACAAACCCAAATTTTAAACATAAGAACACGTGCTAGATTTTCTTACATTTTCTTGCCATTTCTTGTCAACCAAACACAAACACAAATCGATCTCTAGCAATAACACAAACACAAACCCAGTAGCAGATCTTCTCAGATTTTTCTCAAACCACAAAACCCAGATATACAAAATCACAATTCAAACCCAGATTTTCTCATCTTTCACTCAACAATGAAACCTCCAGCAAATAAAATTCATAAACCCAGAAACTAAATATACAGACCCAAAAAATTCAGCATAAAAACACTATAAAAAAAAATCATAAATTCCCAAGCCCTTATCCTCAAACCCAAGCAAAATCATTTCTCAGTTTTTTTCAGTCTTTGTTTGGTTGCCAAGAAAATGAAAGAATAAAAATTTGGACAGCACCATCAAAGTCCGTTCCATCTAAACCAAACTCCAATCAAATCTAAATAAAAAAATTTATCTAAACCGACTCAGTTACATACACATTTACATATACAAAACACTTACACGATTTACATATACAAAACACGATTTGCAACACATATCTGCATTCCTATAAATTCTAACCCAAGCCAATCCACTACCACACAAACAACCACACCCACCTTAGACTGCCATCAAGAACCACCATAAGCCAATTCGTCACCGCACAAATAGCCACACCCACCCTAAACCACCATCCTAAATCACCCCAAGCCGATCCACCACCACACAAACAACTACACTAGATCCGAAACCACCAAACCCATCGCCAGATTTGTTGCAACATTTCCTCCTCTCTTAGGCACCACTGCCTAAGGTCTGGGTTTGAGAGGGTGAGGTAGACAACGTGAGATCTGGCTTAGTGAGAGAGGTGAGAGAGGAAAAGAAAGTTTGTTGTGTGTGTGTGTGTGTGTGTGTGTGTGAGTGAGAGAGAGAGAGAGAGAGAGAGAGAGAGAGAGAGTTTTGAGAATTTACACAAGTTTGAGAGTTTAAGCTGAGTGGGTTTGGGGTCTTCAAATTGTGTGCGTTTATTTTCGTGTTTGTTTTCTAAGAAAAATAAATAAAAAATGTCGTAAAAAACAAATTCTCTAACTGTGTTTGTGATTAAATCTGGATTTCTGTTCTTGTTCTTATGTTTTGGTGTGTTCTTATTTTTTTTTTAAATTTTAACTAATATTTTTTCTTTTGTTAAAATTGAGAAATAAATATTTTAAATTATAATCTAATGTGGATAGGGTGATGAGTACAACAGTGGATTTTTAATAATATTTTAATTTCTTAGTCAGCCACCTCAAATATTTTCGTTTGTTGACTGATGGAAATGACGAAAATAACACGTGTTAAATGGTTTAGGGACTAAAAGTGGTGAAATAAAAATGTAGGGACTAAAATGGAAAAAAGCCAAAATGTAGGGACTAAAAATGCATTTACGCCAATATTATTCTAAATATAAGATATTCAAAAAATTATTTAAAAACTTAAAACTTAAATAAAAAATAAATTAAAATTAGAAGTCTTAAGAATATGATCATATGCTTGAAAATTTTAGAATTTTTTGTGCATGTCTTGATTTTGTTAAAGATGTTGTATGGGTTTTTTTTTAAATTTTTTTTAATTAACTTTAAAATATCAATAATTGTTTTTTCTATTTGTGGGAAGATGAGAAGCCGAGGACAGGAATGAATGAGAAGAGATCAATGCTAGAAGAACACATATCGGAAAATACTATCAAAGAATCCTTGGGGCAAATACAACAACTCAACCACAAGCCCAAGGAAATTTGAATGCCCAAGGACCCCGAGGATACTAACGCATCATCGGAATGGCCGAAGTCCAGTGCTAAAGATCGTTGGACACAAATTGAGGAAAAGAAGGAAAGTTTGTCATCAAGCAAGAAAGAAATAGTGCAGATAAATCATTCATCACCTCCGCATTGAATACTCTGTACCCACTTAACTGGCCGTGTTAATGAATGAATGACTCCTGAACAGTGTCATCACAACTCACGACTTGGTGTAGAAACTTATAGTAAAACCCTAATGGGACAAGTATCAAGGGAAATGAACCCTAGACCCCCAAATGGAAGGCCAAGATGTAACCTGAGTAACTATATAAGGCAGAGAGGCCTCTGTGAAGAAGGGATGAAACATCCGAAGAAAAAAATAAAGAAAGTAACACCATTGTAATCTAAGAACAAGTGTAAATCTGTACCTTGAACCAATCCCAAGGAACCAAGGTTGTCAAAATCGGGCTCCTACCCAGGATCGTTGAAGGTAGGTGTGATCGTAAATCGTAGAATCGGATCGTGAATCGTAAGATCCTACATATTTTCAGATTTAAAGCAAGAAAACACATTGATAATGACTTTGTATGTTGAATAATCACGTAAATTATAAAATTAATCCATAAAAAAACTAAGATTTGCATCATATGATGTAATTTGCATGTCATACATCGCTAAGTCTATACTAATGAAATAAATATATTTAAGTTTTGACCCAATATATTTAAAAAGTTCAATAAATGTTTAATTAGCAATCAAATACCAAAATATTTATTAAAACATATGGAAAATATTTTTCAAGTTCTAAGTTCCAAGTTTAAAATCCAAAATAAGTTAGCAAATGGAAACTAGCTATAACTATAATATAAAATCCAAAAGCAAGATGAATATTAAGGTGAAGTGAACATTTAATTATTCTCATTCTAAGGTTTTTATAACCACCATCTTAAATTCCTAATCATCATCATCCATTTCATCATTTATGTAGACATCATATATTTGTATATTAGAATTGCAAAAGACATTATCATCCATTTCATCATTTATGTAGACATTATATATTTGTATACTAGAACTACAAAAGACATCAAGATACAATTTCACACTCAACTATTCAAGTTATACCACCTAACAACAATTAAAGAGCATACTCAAAAAAATCAATCAATTAATATACAAATACAAGTATAACTGATAAAATTATATATAAAAAAATTAGTATATTGATCAAACAAATTGAATAACATTATAGTTTAAAAGGCAACAAAGCCAACATCAAATTCTTCATTTAGAAATGATGAAGCATTCATTCATTTTGATTACAAGTGAACTAGAAGCTAAAAAATATTTGTTTAGGTTAACATAATTTTATTAAAATAAAACAAAAAGTCATACTATCACAACATGAAAAAATAAAACCCCTAAAAGCTTCATAAAAAAAAAATTCCTATTAAAAAAACAAATTTTTATGTTTTTGGTAGGATCTCATACGATCCGACGATCCTATACGATCCTACATGATCTTACATACGATCCTACCATTTTTACGATCCTAGTGCGATCCTAAACGTTTTGGTGAGGTGGGATCATAAAATCATGCGATCCTACGATCCAGATTGTGATTTTGACAACCATGCAAGGAACATAACTTAATCAATCTAAGACTATTATTAATCAATTTCCTTGTCTCACACTCATTCCTTGCACTTATCCTCTCATTTCGAGCTTAACTCACTTTAATAAGGGTAATCAAGGTTGATTGGCACCCCATCTCTATAAATTAATTGTGTGAGGTTAAAAGTTTGCTTGCCTAATTTTTGCCCGCCATACTATCATATATCTCATTTTCAACTATCCAATTGTGAATATATTTCAAAAGACCTTATAAAAAGTAGTATATAGCATTGTGAATTTTTTTTAAATATAAATTTTGGCACGTTGGTTAAGGAGATATTTTGATAACAGAAAAAGTTAACTTTTTTTTCCTTGATTACATTAGGAGAGTTAAAAGTTATTTCCAATAGAAAAGTTTTGAATTTGAAATATTAATAAATACAAATTGGAGTATAATTTTTTTAACAAAATTATTCACTTTCTTTTTTGGGGGAGAGGGTGGGGAATTGCCTCCCTCTCTGTCCCTAGATTAATTTGCCACCTTAATAGATTAATTTGCCATTCAATATATAGATAGATTATTGGGTAAAATATAATTTTCCTTTCTAAAATTTCACAAAAGTTTGTTTTTCGCCCCTAAACTTTTGAAAGTTCTTTTTTCGTCTCTAAACTTTATAAAATGTTTTATTTTTCATCCTTTTGTTTACGTTTGTTAGTTTATGTCTTACGTGGCTTAACGAAGTACTGACGTAGTATTTGACTTTGACCAAACTAATTTATTTTTTAATTATAAACACATGGTGCAAAATGATTGGCATAAGTATATTAAAATTTTTCAGTGAAACATATTTGCCCCCACACCCACTCAACACAATCCAATCTAAAAAATCGTTTTTTTTTCTTCAAAATAACCAAATCCCTCAAACAATTTCATTAGTTAGCAAGGTTTTGAAACTATTTAGCAATCTAAGAAATCGAGTGCAGAGAACTCGATTTTGCTGTGCTAAATCGAGTCGTTGAGAGTCGAGTTCCATGGAAATTAGAACTCGACTCTCAACGACTCGATTTCCTTGAGAGCTAAGAAACATCAGACCAGAATAAGAAGAAACAACGAAGCATCATCAAATCGAAAGACCCAGACAAGAAAAACAATGAATTAGAGGAAAACCTTCGCAAAGCTTCGTCGCCGCCTCTTGGAACCGCTGGTTTGTATTTCTTGTTTACTGGTTTGTGTTTCTTCTTTGGTTTCACCTTCTTCGTGTAGTTCTTTAGTTTCTGTTTGTGGGTTTCGTTCTTCAGTTTCTAGGTTTCTTCGGCTTCGTTTGGTGTCCGCATGGAACTCGAGTGTGAAACACTCGATTTCAAACTGGAACTTGACCCCTCTTGACTTGATTTTAAAGGGTAAAATTAAGCCCAACGGACTCGATTTGTTAGATTGCTAAATAGTTTTGAAACCTTGCTAACTAATGAAATTGTTTGAGAGATTTGGTTATTTAGAAGAAAAAAAAATCCTAAAAAATCCCTAAAAATTGAAAGGCTGAAACGGTGAAACCCCAACTAGTCTCACGGCCTTAATCGGCAACCCTAACCTAGTGGCAGAGTACTAGCGAAAGTGTTCAAAGGTAGCCTCCCTCTGCTGTTGAAGTTAACAGATTCTGAAGCAACATAGAAGAGAAGACAATTTCCGTTACTTCTTCGAAAGTCTCTGAGGAAGGAAGCTCTTTTGCTTGATTCAAATTTCACTAGGGATTTTAGAGATTGACTTGCTTGATTTGGTTTGGAGTAAAAGAGAGATTTTTGAAGGATTCTTTGGCATCTTTGGGTTGGCTGAAAGTTGTTCTTTAAGGTTTATTAGAAAATTTTGTTTTGGCCCTCTTTGTTTTTGAGCTTGGAGTTGAGTTTTTTCTTTTTTTCTTTACTTGAAATTTACCTTGGTTCTTGTCTTGTTTTAAAGATTAGCCCATGATATGCCCAAATTTTGATATAGGTGCATGGTTTGATACTGAATCGGTGTTGCTTTGTTTTGAAAGAGGACAAAATTTTATTTTTCTTTTTATGAAGTTTAGTGAAGTTATTACTGAATTAATGTTTGATTTTTGGCAAATTTCTTGTTGTATTGTTTGAAATTTGTTGGAAAGCTAAGCTCTATACCCATATACCCATGACTTGGTTGAAACTTTCATATGGATTTCTCTATAATTGGTGGTTGGAGTTGCCTTTGAACACTCCGTCAGTAGTACTTTGTCTCTAGGTTGGGGTTGCTGTTTAGGTTGTTGATTTAGGCCATGGGGCAAGGCAGTGGTGTTGGGGTTTCAAGCTACTTTAAGCCTTTCAAATTTTGGAATTTTTGGGATTGGATTGAGGATTAGATTGGGTTAGGGATGTGAGGGGCAAAGTTGTCTCGCCAAATTTTTTTTAATCCACGTGAGCCAATCATTGTGTGCCACGTGTTTATAATTTTAAAAATAAATTAGTTTGGTCCAAGTTGGACACCATGTTAGCACTTTGTTAAGCCACGTTGGATATAAACTAATAGACATAAACAACATAATGAAAAGTAAAACATTTTGCAAAGTTTAGGGATGAAAAAAGAACTTTTGAAAGTTTAGGGATGAAAAACAAACTTTTATAAAAGTTTAGGGATGAAAATGATATTTTACCTTATATTATTTCATTATTTTTATAGCCATATGACAACATATTGGTCTTTTGCATAATCTTTTTCATATGCTCTCACATTCCAATATATATATATTTTTGATTAAAAAGATACCAAAAAATCAAGAAACTAATATGATGTTTTGTTTTTGATAAGCTAATATGACACATGATAAACCGTGTTAGGAAATAATTCATGAGATGGACATGCACTTTAGATTGGGGTTTAGTCATTTGGTAATAAATCAATGAATCCTCTTTAGCATCAAAACCATGTTCACACGTCATTGTAGCTTAGGGCTTTAGAGTTTTTTTTATTCCATATGGATTTTTTTTTTTCTTTTCATGATAATTTTAGGATTTTATCATTGTTAATTTTTTTTAAAATTATTTTGTTATTGTTGCCAATTACCTTCTTTTTTTTGCATGAAGTAAAATTTTTTTTTGGTTGTGGTAGTTGCTTTATTGCCCATTAATTCTGATGAGAGATCAAACATCAAGTCGAGTAGGTGGCAGTGGCCTCATAAGAAATGAGAATGGAGAATGGGTCAAAGGGTATGCTAGGGTCATTGGTGCTACCACTAGTGTGGTAGCCGAGTTTTGGGCGTTGAGGGATGGAATTCACCTATGCGTTGCTCTAAGATTGCAGGCAGTGATCTTTGAGCTAGATGCAAAGCTGGTAGTTGATTTGTTGAGGAAAGATGAAAGGCTTGAGAGTGGAATTGATACCATCCTATTAGACTATAGAAAGAGCTTGGGAGATATTCCTATGGTGAAAATTTAACACTGTTACAGGGAAGCCAATAAGTGTGCAGATGCCTTGGCCAAAAGAGGGGCATGACTTTCCCAGGATTTTGTTATCTTTTTGGACCCATCCCCTTTAGATGTATCCTTGCTGCTTAGTTTAGATGCAATAGGGACTATATATGATCGCAGTGTTTCAGCTGCTTATCCTTTTGTTTAGTTTTTATTATAGTCCTTACCACAAAAAAGAAGAAGAAGATGGGTGCTTAACATTTTTTCATCTTGTAAATAAGCCTCTAAAATTAAATTGAATGATTTAGGCTAGTGTCTTTTCAACTGTAATTTTTTATTTCTATAGTTTGTAACCAAGGGTCAAAGTCTTTCAATTTATTCACTTAGATTGTTACTAGGAAAGAATAGTCATATCATTGTTCATTTTCTTTATTTATTGAAATAATGTATTTTCTAATAAAATTTATTTTAATCGGGCTTGTGGATTTTATCCAGCAAAGAATAATGTGATGAGTCCATTTGTAATTCCCTTCATCTAAATGATAAAATATTATAGTTAAACTAAAATGTAGCGATCAAATTGACTATAATCCCAAAATGTAAGAACCAAAATAATATTTTGTAAATTAAACAAATAAGCTTAAACTTTTATTACTATTTTTTTTTGGTTGATGAGTTTATTAATTCTACTTGACTATATCCCCTACTCCTAAAAAAAGGGCTAAAATGCAAATTTTCAAAGTTTGACTGAAACTCATTTTAGTCTTCTAATTTTAATATTGTTTAATGGTGTATTCTAAATTTCAAAAATTTTAAATTAAATTCTCTTGTCCAATTCTATAAAAAAATTTGCCATTAAGTATGCTATTATTAACTAATAAAAAAGTTTCATAGGAAAAAAAAAAACTCAAGTAAAAGATTTATAAAATATTTGTATAGATTTTTCTTTTAGTGTGAGATAATTTTATAATAATTTTTAAAAAATAAAATTAAATAAAAGACCTAAATTGAATAAAATAAATTTCAATGAAACTGAAAAAGAATGCAATTTCAGTCAAAGGTCAACTCAAAACGAAATAAACGACTGTAAACTTTTAGTAATATTTGAGTACATCCCTACTTGGCTGCTCCCCTTAAAAAAATAAAAAAATAAAATAAAAGCAATCTCGTTGAGTGACATCATAGCCACACAGACATACCGACGCCACCCAAACAAACACGACAACGCAACAAAAAAACAGAGAGAGCAAAAAAGACCCACAGACCACACTCCACAGGGTTCGAGCTTAAAGCCCTTAAAGCCAAAGCCAAAGCCAAAAGAGCCAAGCCCCGTCCGTCGTGCGCACCAAGAAAACTATTCCTATTGCAAATGTGAAAAACCCCAAAAACAGGTTCCGATAAACCAACCACAGTCGTCTGATCTTTTCCTTCCCAATCCATCACAACACACATACAACCCGTGTTGCTGCCTTGTACACCCGTGCGTGTGTACGAGACTCCATCTCTCTCTCTCTCTCTCTCTCTCACACACACACATTCACGTACTATCTCTCTCTTCTCTTCTCTTCTCTTCCCCCAAATCCCCAATCAGATAATTCATAAATTTATTTATATAATACTCTCTCTCTCTCTCTCTCAACACCACCATCTTCTTCTCTCGTTTCTAGGTTTATTTAGCCCAAGTGTTATTTTGGGGGAACGAGGTAGAAAAAATCTCGGCTTTTACTGTATATCCCAGCTATCTATTTGCTACGCTCTTCGAGCTTCGGTTTTATTTTTTCTTCTTCTTCTTCTTCTAGGGTTTCGCTCTTTCCAATTCCAAAGAGGTACCTTTTTTTTTTTCTCTACCCTTTAATATTTTGCCCCTAATTTCTTTAATGTATATAAGTTTTTCTTTTGGGCTAGATATTTATTTATTTTTATTTTTTATAATTGTATGTTTGTGGGAAAAGGGTATTTTTTTTTTCAATAAAGTTTTGTATTTTTTTTGGTTATGTCAGTGGGGGAAAGGGTTATTTTATTTCTTGTAATTTTGTTTGCATAATTGTGCTTAGTAGGAATTTTGTTATTTATCTGTAAATGTCAATGGGAACTTTTATATTCATTAAAATAAAGAGAAAAGAAACAAAAAAAAAGGGGAAACTTTGAATATGTTTATTTATTTATTTTTGTATATATATATATTTTTTTGGCTTGAGATGGTTATTATTACTTCTTGTGTTTTTAGCTCCAAATAGAGTGAAAAAATTTCCATGTTGTGTTTTGATGGTGACTGTTTCTTGAAAGTTGGTTCCTTTATGAGATATACATATACCCGGGTTGGAAATTGGACAATGACTCTGTTTGTTGTATTTATTCTGTCTATATACGGTTGGGATTGACTTTCTTTGAGTTGGGGTTGTTGCAAATTTAGGGATGACAAAGTGAATTTGGATTTTGAACCCGCCATTACTGCCCCATGGGACAGGAAACTTTGATTTTTTTTTTTGTCAATTTGGGAATTTTGACAGTAATGTGTAGGAATGTTGTTGATGTTCTAAGTAGACTATTTACAATGGCCTTGTAGGTTATTACTATTTATTTTTTCTTTTTCCCTGTCATTTTATGATTTAAGGGTTTGTTTTATCTGAAATTTTAGAATAAATGCCACCAGGGAGACAGCGATCAATGTCACTGGATGATTGCTTTCTTGTGAATCATGATTTCTTCTTCTTTAAAGAACGCAGTTGCTTTTGTGTTAAATCTCCTTCACTCCATTAGGGTCTATTTGTAAAAAAAAAAGTCATACCCAGTGCACAAAACTCCCACTTTTGCGGGGTTTGTGGGAGGTCATGGTAGGCAGCCTTATCCTTAATTTTTGGAGAGGCTGATTCCTGGGCTTGAACCTGCGACATGTTCCTTTTGGTGGAAGGCACTTGCTATCGCACCAAGGCCTGGCCTCTCACGAGGGTCTATTTGTCCATGCTATAAAATGATAATATAGGAATCTTATTATGGTGTATATATGGTCATTGTGATGAATATATTGCCAGGAAGTTGTTGGTGTGTGTCTGGGAGGGATGAGAAGGAGCCATCTTAGTCAGCAGTCACTGTATTCCACATTGAATCTTGTTTGATGCATGTAGCATGGGTGTAAGTATTCAGAATTTAATTACCCTATAAAAAGACGGTAGAATGTGATCCCATGAGCAATCTATATTAGCATGGAGTTTATTCATTTAAAAAAAAAATTAGCGTGGAGTTTTCACAACAGGGATGTAATATTGGAAATTTGCTTAAAAGTGTGCTTCAAACAGAACTCTACATCCTGATTCGGTTACGCTGTGCCATTAGAGTGTAATGAATTCTATTACACTGACTTTGAAAAATGCACTGCATGCAGTTGATAACATGCTTCTTAAACAGCAGCATACTGTGCTCTAAAGGGGATAAAAGGAAAAAGGGGGGGGGGGGGGGAGGGATAGGCTACACCTACTCATATTTGTAAATTGTAATTCTGGGGCTTGTTCTTGATGAATTATTGTTTAATTCAAGAATGATGATCCTCTTGCCTCTTTTTCTAATACATAATGGTTTCAGGTTGAATATGAAGGGAAGATATTTGCTAAAGATGATGAAGACAGTATTTCAAAATTTGTTGGTGTAAATTCCTGCTGTGGATTTTTTTTACATCTGTGCCAATGGCGGCTGATCAGCGCAGAAAACGCTTGCATGGTCCGAGCATTATAGGTTCCAGTTCTAGGGAGCAACATAAAGTAAAAAGGAAGAATCTAGGATTGCCACACAATGAATCAAATACAAAAGCTCATATTTCACTTCAGTGGGATTGCAATCAAAAAAGGGTTGTTGCTAAAAGGGAACAAATTGGTGTAAGTCGGAGAGATTTGAGGCCATTTAATGGTTCAGTTCCTGAGCATCACAACACCATTGCAGATGTTTTTGCTATTCCTCAAGAAATTTTTGAGTTAGAAGATTTGACAGAAGTTCTTTCACATGAGGTACCCATGGTTTCATGGTATGCAAAATGTTCTTCTATTCTGAGATTATGCTCTATTCATTTGGTTTGAAACTTATTACAGGTTTGGCAGAGTCATCTTTCAGAAAATGAGAGAAACTCCCTTATGCAGCTTCTCCCTAGAGGACCTGAGCCACAGCAAGTTATGCAGGCATTGTTTGCTGGGGATGACTTTCACTTTGGGAACCCCTTTCTCAAATGGTAAGTATTCATATGTGATAACTTATTATTAATCTGCTGAATTGTTTCCTCTTTAGAGACAAGGTCATATGATTACATAATTAATTATATCAGTATGGGTAAATGTTTTTGTAGAAAAAACACGTGTGTGCATTTGTATTGTTATACACATTTGTGTCGGTAATATCTGTTTAACGGCTTACTGATAAAAAAAAAACCAACACAACATTGAATGGCTTAACTATGTCTCTTTTACACATGTTGCATCTATAGATGTATATTTTTAGAGCACTTGAACTTTTATAGTTGGGAATATTTTGTGAGTTTTTGTGTTTGGATCTGTTCTTTTGCACTGTCTTGAAATAATTTGACATTAAAGATACAATTCTATTATGTCTTAGCATCTATGTAGAGTAGGGGTGTTCACGGATCGGGTTTGGTTGGGTGTTTGTTCAATCCGACACCTGACTGAATCGCTTCAGGTTAAGGAAAAAAACTGCTGCTGACTGATAACGATTGGATAATCTATTGCCTGGTATCTTTGGATATCAGTTGGTCAGACCTGGTGTATTTATTTATTTTATGCCATCTCTTTCCACTGCCTGACTATTGATTTCCGAAGTACTATGGTTTTGCTCTTATTACACCGAGGCCTCAAAGATAGCTATCTTTTTTCCCCCTAAGTTTAGAGTTTAATTCAATGAATGTCTTTGGAACATATTTTTTCAGGGGTGCTTCACTGTGTTCGGGTGGTCTTCACCCTGATGCAATTCATCATCGGGAACAGTGTCTTAAGGCTGAGAAGAAAGCATACTACTCAAATTTGCAGAAGTATCATTCTGAGTATGTGAAGTGTTACCTGCTTTTCCTGAATATTTGATGTTGTTTTAATTGTTACTTTTTAATAAATTCTTTGGCTGCAACATCTTTATTCTTCTTTTGGCAGTATGGTAGGATATTTAGTGAAGTTGAAAGAAAGATGGGAAAGCTGCAAGGATCTGGAAAAGGAAACTGTGCAAAAATTATGGAGGTTATATTCACCACATGTTCTGATTTATTTATAGCTGTCAATGTTCCATAGTTTAATTTGCTCAACCCAGTCAATGCATTATAGTGGCAAAAATGTGTATTTTGAGGGCTATGTTTCTAAAATTGTCACTGCTTTTTCTTCAGATCAAAAGAATGTGCTGCTCAAGAGCTTCTAGTTTAGTATATAGCGTTAGTAGAAGTGTGATATGCTGATGATGGATTCTTAAATTGGATATATACTCTACTCAATCGTGTCTGATGATATTGCACTTGCCATATATCCTCTGTTTGCATATCAATTCTGGAAGATTGGTAGAGCTTAAGAGGGGTTTTGTCTGTATTTTTGTAAATAGAATTGCATTATAATTCTTTGGAAATGATCCAGTATGTATAAAAATGGGTAAACTTTACAGTTATCATTTTTTTTTCTTTTTCTAAATAAATGGAGAACCAAAGTGCAAAAGTTCTCGAAGTACTGTGGAGTGATATATATATATATCTGTGTGTGTGTGTGTGTGTGTGTGTATTTTTTCCCTCTTTTTTAAATTGTGTAAAACTTGCATAAGTATTAGTACTTCTAGATCTATCAAATGCAAAAAAGTGAATGAACTCTTCTGGGATATTACTTTGAACCATGATCTGGTTATTGAGAGGTTATGTTGCATCCTCATTGGCTTTCAAAGAGTGATTGTAATTTATGTTTTGTATTGTTCTCACCCTCTCAATCTGATTCCCTAAGGTGATATATTTTGAATTTCATTTTGGTTTCCCGAGCAGGTCAAGAAATGGTGTGGAAAAAAGAATCACCTCACATGGAAATGAGTCAAGATTTCCTGATCCTGAGGAGGATCTGACAGCTACATCTGAATCTTGTTCCTGGGCTGCAGATGACAGAGCATGTAGTAGTGATAACCAGAACACCTCAGGGATGAAGGGTGCAGAACTTACTAAGAGGTAATTCAGCTGAACTTTTCACAATGAGCCATATTAGTTCATGTATATATTGGTACAGGATGTATTGTAGTCCTTGTAGAAATCTGATGCTGGATCTTTAATTCAGTAGAATCAGCATCGTCTTAATGGTATTTGGGATTATGGCTTGATGTTGGGGGCCTATGGTTATGCTTCTGAAACTGCTAGAAAATCTCTCTTCCTAAATAAGGTGGCAGATTGCAAAGGCATTAGGGTGGTGACAAATCTTTCCTATTGGGAGTAGGGTTCTTAATTAAGAGGGACAAAAAATTATAAATTAAGCTGGAGACTAATGAAAGAAAATCTTTCCTTGTTTGGCATCAGCTTATGAGCTCAGCTTTTAGCTTTTATGTAGAGTTTTTTAAAACCTCAATTTTTCCTGCCTTTTCTCACTTTTTCAAAATTTTTCAAGGTAAAAGTATATTTTAGCACACTTTCAGTAAACAGTTTTCAACAACGGTTTATTATAGTTAATTTGGAAATTACTAGCTTGCACTTAAATTACATAAGTTTAAAGAAAACCTAATCAGCAGCTTTTAACTTTTAAGAACATAAACGAACCCTCTGAGATGGAACTCCAAGACTAGAAAATTTCCAACTGGGCCTGGTGTCAATGTAAACCAAATTTGAAGGTTTTTCTTTGTTGATAAGTAATAAAATTTTACAGTGTGAAGTCTTTTTGATGTTTGGGATCCCATGGGTGATGTCAAAGACGGTTGCCTCTCTTCTCTTTGGATGGAGGAATTGGTTGGGAAAATATTTTTTAAATATTTGGAATATGGCTCCAGCTTGTCTAATGTGGTTAATCTGGTGGGAATGTAATACCCATACTTTTGAAGATACGGACTGACCTTTAGATTTTTTGAAGTCTATGCTAGTTGTTTACCAAAAAAGTCTATGCTAGTTGGAACTTTGTTTCAATGGTCTAGAGTTTTGGGTTTCACACAATGTATTTCCATTTCTGACGTTCTACAGTTTGTCAGTTTCTCTTCTTGAGTTACTTGTAATTGTTTTAAGCATCGAGTGTTCATTGTGAACACAATGTAATTTTTATTTAATAAAACTTTGATTACCTATCCAAAAAAAAAAAAGTTTGTTAAAGATGAAAATGACTTCATGCTTACAACGATGAACACAAAATGTTTAAAAAATTACAGAAATCATACAGAAAAGGAAAGAGTCTCGTTTATCAAAAAAGAAAAGGAAAGAGTCTCTTGGATTTAACAAAGAATTACAATGAGTAACTCCCCACACTATAGGACAATCAAAGAAAGTTCAAATTAGCAGGGATTGCAATTGTTCCTAGGTGCTTTCAATATTCTCAAAAGTGCATTTATTGCGTTCCTTCCACACAATCCATATCGAACATGAGGGAGTAAGGTTCTAAATGGCTGAAGATTGTTTCTCAAATTAATTCCTCCATCCAAATGATAAAGCTGCCACTGTAGAAGGTATTACCTAGTGGATCCCAAAAATCTTAAAAATGACACCCAACAAATTATAAGCCGCACTGCAATGTAATATTAGATGATCAACTTGCTCTGCCATGAGATTTTGCTGTCCTCTTCAAATGTTCTCCATTTCAGCAATGTTAATGAGTGGGATTTAGACATGGCCAATTTTTGTGATATGAGAAGATAAGAGATTGCTTTAATTAATCTAGGCTTTTGATATTCTTTCTCATGCTTAGTTGCTGTAAAGTGAATTTCTTTATAAGCGTACATGGTTTGAAGTCTGATTATCTTGCAGCTATCTTGAGAGATTAACTTTATATAAAAGTGGAAAATGATTTTTTTTTGGGGGTACAGTAAATACATATTATTGCTTTCTTGTACTTCAAATATTATGTATTTTCTTCCTTTTTTAATGAGAAGGCCATCTAGAGTGTATCTTTAAAAAATGTCCTTAATTTGTACTCAACTTTTCTAGAAAACTGGAAAAAGGTTCTTTTTTTTTTTTTATTTTTTTTGGGGGGGGGGGGGGGAGGCGTGGGGGGTAAAGCTGATTTATATTGTATAGCATTTGTTGTACTTCAAAATTATAATGCATAATTTGTCTGGTGTTGATTTAAAATTTTTTTAATAAGAAACAAAAAATACACTAAATCAACATAGGAAGAAATATACACTATATACTGATTTAGTGTATATTATAAAAATAGTCCTCAATTTGTATTTCTATCTTTGAAATTTTTTTTTATTCATTAATTATGTGCACAAGGGGCAACCCATGTACACAGGAGGAGGTGTACGCATCGTACACCAACAGTAAGCACAAAACGAACACCTATCAAGCATCTCAAACATATTAGCAAAAGAAAATACAGAATTGAGATGTGAAGGTTGACTCTTGGCAAATCTGTGGATTTGACTTTCAAAACTAAAATTTGATCTGCATCAACTAGTTTCTTGAATAAGAATGAAACAAGGGGAATTTTTAGGAGCCATGGGGTTGAGCATGGGACCTAAACCCTAGAACAGCAAAACACAGTGCAATACTATTAGGCCAACCCTCTTGTTTTGTATGCTGATGGTATTTATATAATATTTTTCCTTAACAAAACAAAAACTGGACATAGTACAAGCACTTAAAAATGTCAATTTAATATATATATATATATATACTCTGGACCTTATAGCATTTGTAATTAATGCTCTCACTTCCACTACATGATCTTTATCCTGGGTTTTCACTGGTGTTTTTTTTTGGTCTATTAAAAAAAAAAAACTTTTTGTGACTGGTAATATTGATGGAAGTTTTATATGATATGTTTTTGAGACCATGTTATGATTCCCTCTTCCATTTTAGAATTTCTTTGATCTTTTGAACTATAGATTGTAATTATTTGGAGCAGTTTTGTTAAAAATAATTAAATTGGTATGTTAGAGATGCACCCAGTGAATTTTTAACCCACTATCTCTCCCTTGACCACTATTTTGGGAGGAGGAAGTGTCATTTGAGTCAGAGTTCATTGGCAATTATTTGAAGCAGTTCTTGTACATCCAACCCCCTTGTACTTAATTCCTCTCTCTCTCTCTCTCTCTCTCTAATGGATTTCTCTATTTGCTTGTGGAAGTTTCTTCAGTTCTACTATGATTGGCATATTATTCTCCTTTTTGCCCTCTTTTGTTGGTGATGCTGCTTGTTTCAGATTTTTATGGCTCTGTACCTCATCTTAGAAGATGAATTATGCTCAATCAGTGGATTCATTTGCTTGGTTTGACCAATTTTGTCTCATGGTTGTATTATCTGCTTGTAATAGCTATTTTGAGCCATAGTAGTTTCTTTATGATGACAGGTTGCCTGAGAAAGGCTTCATGAAAGACAAAGGTAGAAATCCATTGACTGCTTCAGATAATGTGCTCAATGTAGGAGCAAGGCCCAGAAATGGAGACAAGATACACAAGCGTAATATTCACTGCAGTGATGGTGCCAAATACATGTCTTATTTCAAGGTTGGTGTTTTCTTTTTGTTTCTTAGTTTGTATAAAATCTTGAAGGGATAATAACTAGGTACTTGATCAGTCACTTCTCAGATAAAAGCAATCCATCATCATTTCTATTGTAAGTTATTACTAATTTGCCTATTATGTATCCCAAGCATGTGGAAGCGAACTTGTTCTAGAATTGGAGATTTGGAGGCCAAGTTGATTAGGAATAATACCATTTTTTCCTTTCAGTTCTTTTTTCATAAACTTGGATTCTTGATGGACATACGAGTCTCCTATTATTCTTTCACTTATTTTTAGAAACTCTTTAATTTGGTTTACAATTTCGAGTCTCAAATCTATTAAGTTGATATATTTGCCTCTTACATGTTCATGCAAAGTTAATGACTTAACCTCTGATAGGTGGTATTAAACTGGTATCAATTATTTCCGTGATTATAAATACTTATCACAATATTTTGCAGAACAATAAGATGTGATACCCAAAATTTTATGTAGAAAGAAAATTGCAAGTTAAAAAAACCTAGGAGTCACCAAAAAGCGAGATAGAAAACTGAGGAGTCAATACCTAGGGTTGGCTGAAGTTAACACCAGACCATGGGAAAAATTCCCAAAGGAATTTTATTAATCAGGCAAACTGTCTCCATAGAAGTAAAATAGTGTGCTTATATACTACTAGGACTAAACACTAATTCTAATTGCCTACGATATGTTTCAGATCAGCAAGAAGCAACATGAACTTGTCAAGAATATGAAGCAGTCTGGTAAAAGCATCCAGTCTAGGTCTCTTAATCGTGTTTTGGGTAATCTTGATAGCTTTCATGTGCAACCATATGAAGTGTTTGTGGAAGAAGAGCAAAAGAAATTGCATCAGCACTGGTTAGTGGATTGTGAAGGAAACATGTCTTTTTTAAACTTCAGCCTACTGTTCTATCCTTCCTCATAATGCATTCTTGTTTATAGGTTGCAATTGGCAACTGAAGTTCTCCCAGTGGCGTTTGATAACTGGAGAGGGAGACAGCTTCAAAGATCACTAGTGATTAATTCTTTGGCACAAGAAGTGAAAGATTATAAAAAATCTCTGATGAAGGTTTATGACTCTGCCCTGTCTCCTTTATTGTTGTTTTATTATTGGTGTTATGCATATCAGTGCTATTATGTTCATAACAACACCATCACCATAACCATCACCATCACCATCATAATCATTATTATTATTCGTATTTTTTCTGTTGCCATTTAGTATATGTGAGCACGCGAGTCTGTGTAATGTTTTTATTTTTATTTTTTTATAAGTCTGTCTGTGTAGTGTTAATATCCAGCAGATTTTGATTATGTCTCTATTGTTGAGCCACTGCAAGAATCATCCTTAGGGGTATGATGTTGAATCTATCAATTTGTTATTCAGGATAAGAATAATGTGAACCTTGAGAGCATGCTCGAGGATGAGAAGGAAAACAAATTGATAAGCAATGCATCTACTGTGGAAGATGATGAAGAGCTTGTTCCTGGTTCCCCATGGAATCAGGAGTCTGTTCCTTACTCGCCAGGGAATCAGCAGTCTGTTCCTGGCTCACCACTAAATGAGGAATCTGTTCCTGGATCGCCACAGAATGAAGAGTCTGTTCCTGGATCGCCACAGAATGAAGAGTCTGTTCCTGGATCGCCACAGAATGAAGAGTCTGTTTCTGTCTCCCCTCAGAATCAAGAATCTATTCCTGGCTCCCCACAGAATCAAGAATCTATTCCTGGCTCCCCCCAGAGTCAGGAGTCTATTCCTGGCTCCCCACAGAGTCAGGAGTCTATTCCTTGCTCCCCACAGAACCAGGAGTCTATTCCTGGATCCCCACAGAATCAGTCTCTGCAGCAGATTTCTTCTCCTAGTGGTGACCATGAGATTGATCCCATTGACATGGATGCTGAAGACAATCATATCATGTCAAAGTCAGATAACGCTCCTGCTGACAAATCTAGGTACTCGGGGGATTTGAACACTGCAGATGATGTCATTTGTAGGGGAGTGCCTCTTACTTCTGGAGAAGACATTTGGCCAGCTGTTAATGTGTCCCATTCTTTCTATGATTCCACTGCAAGCCATGAGTTCACATCTGCCAGTGGGTTGCCACTTGAACATTCTCAAGTTAATGAACATCATCGGACCCATATGATTGATCTAGAATCTGACTTGCAAGTGGAAGAGAGTGGGAAAGATTTTCTGCAGAGACAATCAGGCGATTGTTCCTTCAGTTCTTACCCAAACCAAGACAGAAATGAGTTACTTCAATCTCTCTTTAAGAGCCAGGGGATGTTGTACCATCAGGAGCAGAAACAGACTGGTTTGGAATTCCAGCCACAAGTCAATTTGTCAATGGAAAATGGTCAGTTTCCTGGGCATTTCCAGGAGCAGCCGCAGCAGTCAATGCCACTGGAACTGGAGCAGAAGAGACAGAACGAGGTTTATATGCAACGAAACATCTCAGGGAACATGTACTCTGATGGAGGCAGATACTTGATCCCGAGGCAAGAACACTTGACACCAGTCAATGTGCAGGACTTGCCAGTCAATACCATCTGCATGCCAGCACCTCTGCCATCTGGCTTAAATGGTGGAGGATTGTTAAGTCAGAACTGGTTTCCTGGTGAGCATCAAGTCCATGGTGGCTGGGCTGGTTCTGATGGTGCTAGCGTCCGGAGTCAGAGCATTGGGAGTGGAAGTGGTGCAGATCAGAGTTTATTCCATGTCCTATCTCATTGTAACCAATTACGTTCTAGTGGTCCTTATGATTCAGTGGGTCCCACAGAACAGTTCATTCCATCGAGGAACTATGGAATGGTGGGTGGGGGTAATGTTACTCCCCGGATCAGCAATGTTCTACCACAAGCATCTCATCCACTAGACTTCTTGAGTGGGCGTGAAGCAGCTACTTCTGTGATGCCTGATGATATGGGATGGATGAGCTTGTCACATCAAAATTCTGTTTTACATGATCCAATGGGAAAACCATACTTGAGGTCATGGAACCAGTAAAAACATCTTTTCTCCCTTTTCGGTGATTGAGTTCCAATTTATGAGCTTGGTTGGAAGACAAGGTAAGAAAAAATGGAGTTCAAGATTCATGTGATGGGAGTTTTGGTTTAGGACTTCTCCAAGCATACAAAGATAGGTTTTTGTACATACTTATACAAGAGCCAAACTCAAACAGCATGTATATATCTAGATGTTAGATGGGCAAGTGGGTGGGAATTTATGGGAGTTTAAAAAAAAAAAAAAATTCCAGGTTTCCCAAAGTTGTTAGATTAGTTATAAATTTCTTTTTTTATTTATTGTTGGATTTTTTTTTTCTTCTCTATTTTTCTGAAAAACGTCTTTCAATAATTTAGGAGATCGTAAATTGTTAGACTAAATGCTTTACATGACTATGATCTCTTGATATATATATATATATTTTAAAAAAATTAATTTATTGTTGATATCTTTATATTTTAGGTTGATAAAAGTTATTTCGGAAGTCTGAGCCATCTCTCTCCTATGTGCATGAGCCATGAGATGATCGACCTCACAATGCATTTGCATGGTGTCGCTCTCTTATGTTTCCCCCTCGATTTTTTTATCGTTTGCATATTGCTTAATAATTTGATCTCCCTTTCAACAGTTTGTACCGGATTTGGTACATTTAAGTATTAACCATGTGATGTGCTAGTGGCAGTGGGCGTTATAGCGCACCACTTGACATTTTTATGACGTTGGTGTTTGGCAAATGGGAAGAAAGGGAAGATATGAAATTGGATGTCTTTGGTGGAAATATTATGAAGTTTCAGTTGAGTAACAAGGCTCTCGGCGACTTTGTAGTGAATTATTTTCAGAAGTTACACACACATATATGTATGTATGTATATCAAAAAGAGAGACTTTCAGGAGATGCTGCAAATGCTACTGCATTATCTATATATATATATATATATATATATATATATATATATATATATTTTATATGTCTTGGACCTGTTTGAATGATAATATAATTTGTTATTGTTGGTGTTTCACCACGTAGTTGGTCACGATGTTTGGTTGGAGGGACTCTGAGGATCTCTCATCCATTTATAAAAGTAGCTTGATTCACCTTTGTCTCTAATAAGTAGTTGGAGCAAGAAAGGGCACGTGATAAACAATATTGGAGCCCGGGTGGGGCAACTTTTTAGTCTTTGTTCTGTTTCGTAATTGGTCATTAGGAATTCTATTAAAAATGTATAAAGGTTGATCATGGCAAAATCTGGCTGAGAAAATAATAATTACAGCTCTTTTTTAGTTGGCATAATTGCCATAAACTCACATCAACTGGATTAGGATTCAGAACTAGTACAATTTAGAGTTTTTTTTGTTTTTTGTTTTTTTTTTTAGAGCATTTCAAACATCGAGGGAAGGTAATAATTTATCTTTACTTGATAATAAGAAGTATCAAGAACACGAAACATCAATTGAAATGATCAGTTTCGAGGTGCATGTGGTGAACATGATAATTTTACACCAGTGATAAAGCAAAGCTTTTGCGCAAAAAAAACGAAAAGAAACAAAAAGAATATAAAAAGTAATAAAGCAAGCTGTTTTTACTTTTTACCTCTAGTCAATTATATTGATTTTAAATTTTAAAGAGTTAGTGGTTCTTAAATTCTCTTGAAATTTATGAGATTTTAGATTGAATATCTTAAGGCAATTTCAAAGGTTTTTTTTTTGGTTATAATTACTTGACGTGTGTGGGATGGAAAATTAGACGTTGAAGATAATAACTTTGACATGTTTGTTGTATGAAAAAAGAAAAAGAAAAAGTTATTGGTATTAACTAAGTAGAAAGAGTGTTTTTTCTCCATCAACATTTCTATTTATGTATAAATGCAATAAATTGAAAATATGATACCGTGAAAGTGATGTGAAAGAATTACAAGGTGGATAATTAAATTGGTGGATAACATGCATGAGGTGGACCATTTTAATTCTCATGCTTAAATGTGTGACTTTTTGTTGGGGGCCCTTTTTAAGCCGTTATAAAAATGGGTCTTCAGTTACTTTTTTTTTTCCCTACGTTTTTGTTTTTTTTTTGGATGATTACCCTTTGCAAGTTTAATCAATAAGCTTTTTTATTCTTATAGAAAAAAATTTAATTGTTTATTATTAGTGCCTAATTTTTTTATGGGAGCTTACTTACATTTTGAGTTTTCATTAGAAAAAAGAAAAAGTTAACGGATACTTTGAGAATATTAGTTTAAGAATTATTTATAAAAACTTTTTATGAAAAAAGAAGTAACAATTTTTTTAAAAACATTTTATATTTTTTGTAAAATTAGTATTAAAATTTTTCTAAAGTGATTAATTACCAAATACTGTTAAGAACACTTTACAAAAAAAAAAGAGTTTTTTTTTTTTTTGGATACAAAGAGAGAGTTAGTTTTCTACCTTTTATGTATAAAAATATATATAAAAAGTGGTACTTGGCATTTATTCAAAAAGAAAAAAAAAGGAGAGTTTTAGTGGCATTAAAACGTAGAAATTGGCATTTGTAAAAAGTTAAAACTCTGAAAATCAAAAACACAGATTTTTTGTTGTGACAGATATAGAACAAATGATTTTTTTTGACATATTTTTATATTTATTATAAAAGTAATATTAAAAAAAGTCTAAGGACACTGACAAAAAAAAGAAAAGAAAAAAGAAAAGAAAGAAGAAGTTAGTTTTCAACCTATTATGATATTATTAAAAAGAAAAAGAAAAAAAAAGAGTTGGTACTTGGCATTTAAAACATAAAACATCGACATTTGTAAAAAGTAAAAACTCTGGAAATCAAAAGCACAGAGGTTTCTTGTGTCAGTTACAGAACCAAAAACAAAAGATAAAAAAAGAAAAGAAAAGAAAAGAAAAGAAAAAACATGTTGCTTGGTCACAGATAAATACCAATCCCTTTCATGATGGAAATGGATTTTATCACAAAACCCTCCAGTAAATCTCACGAATAATTCTACTGTCTACCTTTGGTTTTGTTTTCAATAAGCCTTTTTCCTTCCTCCACTGTCCTGTCTCTCTCTGTCTCCCTTTTTATCAAACTGAAGCATCTGACTCTCTGAAATAGAGAGAAAGTTCAGTGTGATATTTTTTCTTGTTTGCACAGAATGAGTGGAAAGACGAAAGATGTGATTCGCTTAGAGCGTGAATCAGTGATTCCAATTCTCAAGCCCAGGCTTGTCATGAACTTGGCCAACCTCATTGGTATTCACTTTTTTTAATACTTTCTGGGTTCTTCATTGTTCAATGTTTGGTGGGTTTTCTTTCGAATTTGTGTTTGTTCCTCTGTAACTCAAAATGGGTTGTGGTATTTTTTGACTATGTATTGCTGTATTTGTCTGCTACTGGATTTTGAGTTTATTGCTTTGCTTCATTTTGCTATTTAAGTTTTTGTTTTAACATGCAACAAGTTTGCTAAATTTGCTGTCTTGCACTTTATCCATATTTACTTTTGGGGTTTAGGAAATGTGGCAATATAGGTATAAGCTTTTGTTTAGGACTCAATTACATTCAGCCTTAGTATGAAAATCCTCCAGTTTTTGAATCACAAATGAGTAATCTTGAATGAGTTTGTTTCTTGAAAACAAAATATGGGTTTGAATTAGTTTTTCATCATAGAAAAATTAAATTTGACTTTCACTTTTTGTTCCCATCAATAACGTTGGCAATGAACATTTATCTTTATCTGATCACTTGAAAAAAAAAAAAAAAATTTATTGCAAGGGTTTATTGGCTCATTTTTTCAACATGCTGTTCCTTTTTAATCTTCACTGTACCTTGCCTTTTGAACACTTTGCAGAACTTGATTCAGACCGGGCCGAGTTTTTAAAGCTCTGCAAAAGAGTTGAATACACAATTCGAGCTTGGTATCTTCTTCAATTTGAGGATTTGATGGTATTATCTTGTTTCTTGGTCCTCTTGGCAGATAGGCTCCATTGCTATATTTATTATTTGATTTCAGCCCCTATAATTTTATATTTTCTTGTAATTTGTGTTTACAGCAACTGTACTCCCTCTTTGACCCTGTACATGGGGCTCAGAAATTGGAACAGCAGAAACTATCACCTGAAGAAATTGATTCACTTGAACAGAATTTCCTGACTTACTTATTGCAGGTATGATGGTGACTTCTTTTTGTTTTGTTTGTTGAATGCATTTCAACCCAACCAAAAGATAGAAAGGGTAAAAGGCATGTATCATCCCAAATGATTGTCTTTCTTAAAGTAAAGAAAAAAAAAAGATTTACTCATAGTATATATATTGAGAAACCCTTACCAAAGCATTAGTTGTAGTGATGACTCCTAATCATAAATTGCTACATCAATATTATCATTTATAGTATAGACATGTTGACCCTCATTGAGCATAAAAGATTAACACCAAAGCAAATGCATTCTTCATAGAACAAGAAATCATGCCTTGGGTAGCATCCCATCCTCTCCTTTATTAGAAATTTAGATCTTTTGAACTTGAGATGTAATTTTTTAGGAGTGATTTGATACGCTCAATGTATACTTGAAGTCTTGAACTATCTCCTCTTTTGAAATCAAATTATTATTACTTTTGAGCCCATACGTGAGGGGTAGTGTTAGAAGTATGTGGTTAAATGATTAAATTTACCAAATCCTAATAGCTTAAACTTTTGGGACAATCGGTAATTTAACAATTTGTTTGCAATAAAACCATTCAGTTCTGTTGGGACATTTCATGTCTATGTGACATGCCTATAGTGTTAATTTGTGACTCGTTTTGTCAAATAGTCTTCTTTTTTTTTTCTTAGACATCAGAGTATTTTGAATTTTTCATCATTTTTCATTTCCATCCTTGATCAGTACATGTTTCTGATAAGTAAATTTTTCATTAAAATAACTCAAAAAGGTTAACCATCTACACAGGATGTGTACACAGAACACTGGCACTAAGCACAAAATAAACAACTATCAAGCATCTCAAACATATTATCAACGGAAAGTAGAGGGGGAGGCATTCAACAACTCAAATAAAGATTTGAGTAAAGAAAGCTTCATATTCAAACTCTAAAGGAAAAGCCTATTTATTGTTTGCACAGCATAGAAAATTAGGGGTAAAAAAGTATGGTTGGGGTTTCTGATAAATAGGTTAGTTTTAGGGTTATATGGCTAATAAAGTTCTGGATAATCATTGAGAACTTACACTGAGTTGAGAACATTGCATTCCACTAAATGAAACCATACAATTTAATGTATCTAACTTGGCTACCAATGTACTGCTAGAAATGGATTTTTGAGAAAATTCTTATTATTTCTACAGGTGATGGAAAAGAGCAATTTCAAGATAGCGACTGACGAAGAAATTAATATTGCTGTTTCGGGGCAGTATCTTTTAAATCTTCCAATCACAGTTGATGAATCTAAGGTTTGTAGTTAAACATATCTATCTAATATTATTTTAGCTTTTTTGAGGATAAACGGCAGTATTTAATATTACCTAGTTGAATATGTATAAACATGCACAATAACTGTGTCAGGAGGTACCTTTGGATATTTTCATGTGCTCTTTACATTAGCTGATCCTAATGTTTTCTGTTTTTGCTGGGTGTAGCTTGACAAGAAGGTTTTGAAGAAATTTTTTGCTGAGCATCCTCATGAGAACCTTCCAGCTTTTGCTGATAAGGTATTGCTTTAAGTAATTTAAACAGGGAAATTTTTCTGGAAATGATTGGTTTGCGAGTCTCAATTGTTTGTAGGGAAAAGTTTCCCTATGGACAGGTTTGGAAGAAGGGACGGGGGAATGGGGAAGAATTTGATGCATTCTTGGGTCTTGCTTGCTCATATGTATGATCTTAAGAAAGATAGTTGAGCTAACCACAAAAATGTTCCATAAAACTGCTAACTAATATTGTGGTTTGATAAATTATCAATTATCCTAAAAGCTTAAGTTGTCAAAATTTAGGAATTGGTGAATTTAATCATTTAACCAAATATTTTAACACTTTCCTTAATAATTGTGGCGCTGCAGCCCAATAAGTGGATTTTTTGACATTTTAAATGAGAGCTAGAGTGGAGACAGAGATCGAACTCAAGACAACTTGCTTTAATACCATGATAAATTACCAGTTATCCCAAAGGCTTGAAATGTCAGGAAATTGTGAATTTAATCACTTAACCAATATTCTAACATGGTTGAAATAAATTCAAGGAAAAAAGTTGTTTGTCTTCATTATACTGCTTCCTACTTGTGCTAAATTTTAGTGTTCATCTTTGAATCTTGAATGAACCAAGCAGTCAGAAGTCAAATGTCTATAGATCACAATGCTTGCAACCAAGGCGTGCTACAGCATCATGCAAATCCCATCATAGGATGGTCATCATCTTATCTGCTAGAAGGATGGAATGAATATTATATAGGAAAAATGCCCTCTAGTTGATGAAACAACAGTCTTCCCCTCCCCACCCCATCCCTCAAACTTCTATTTAACTCCTCCATTACTAGAAGAATGACTCTCATTCTAAAGTTAAAGCAAAGGGTGAGATTCCCTTGTTCTCAGTTGGAAGGGTGATAATAGAACCATTCCTCCCCTCTCCCTTTTCTTTTTTTCCGAACAAAATTGTAATCCCTAGCTCCACAACCATAATGCATTGAACAGAAGACCTCCTTAAAAAGGGGAGACATGCCATGCATGGGTTGTTTCTTTCTTAATCTTCTTTAATGCTTATCTTAATACACAGTCTCACTGAAGTTGGAGAGACACCATGCTTGGGTTTTCTCTTTCTTATTCGTGTTATATGCATGTCTCAATACTTAGTTTCAAGTTGTTTGGTCTTTCAAGATGTTAATGGCTAAGAGGGTTGCGTAATTTGACGTTATATCAAATTTTTTTTTTTCTTTTTTTTGATAGGTAAAATAAAATTTTATTAAGAAAAAAAATAGCCAACTCGAGTACATTGGGGATGTATTGTGGGGGCGAAAATCAAGAGACAAAATTACAATGATCAAGTAAAATAGGAAGGGAAAAACAAGAAAAATGCAATAGAACTACACTCCAAACAAGGAGAGGATGTAAGAAGAAAGGCTTAATCTCTAGCAAGGACTACTCACAACCTCCAAAACATCTAGCATTTCTTTCAATTCAAATACACCACATCAAGCAATTCGAAAACTAGAATCAACCGTGTTTATTCAATTGGACAACTTGATTGTATTGATTGTACTATTTTTTATTTTTATTTTTTATTTTTTATGGTAGTGATGTAGACTTATTTGAATACATGTTCTTAGACGAGTGGCAGAGTAGGATTTCTGTTTCTGGACTGAAATTATTGAAAGATGACATT
The DNA here is from genome assembly GCF_040712315.1 of Castanea sativa. Taxonomy (NCBI): domain Eukaryota; kingdom Viridiplantae; phylum Streptophyta; class Magnoliopsida; order Fagales; family Fagaceae; genus Castanea; species Castanea sativa. Next base: position 61,269,246 of record NC_134013.1, on the reverse strand, counting down.
TTATTTGGATTGGTACTTATAAGACAAAAATTATTTTACATTGGTAAATACTATATATATAGAAACCCTAGTTTTTTGCTACTCTTTATACATGTTGATGCTGGGTTACTAATTGACTCTTCTCTCTCTCTCTCTCTCTCTCTCTCTCAAGCTAATATGCATTGTTTTTTTTTTACTTGTAGTACATTATCTTTCGTCGTGGTATTGGTATTGATCGGACTACTGATTTCTTTTTCTTGGAGAAAGTGGATATGATCATTGGTCGCTTCTGGGGATATCTTTTGAGACTAACTAGGTAAGTAATTTTTTGGACCATATTACAAACAAATAAAATCTGTTGATTGGTCTCAATATATTAATGGGGGCAGAACATTCATGGACTTATAAAGAGCTTTGATATAAATACCCAACATTGTAAGGTCATTTAACCATGTTTTATATGAAACATCAGTTGCACCATATTTGGGATAATTTTGTATGTGCTGGCATTGGCACTATTGAGTAAATAGCTTTTACTCTTAGACAGTAAGTATTATGGTTCATAAGCTGTTAACTTGTAAGATTTGACAATTATTTTAGCATGTGAATTAATTCATTTGTGTTTACTTCTAATCCTTTTGAACTTAACCTGCTTTAAACATATTTTTAATCTTTCTGGGTGTATGGTGCATGCAGGCTGGAAAAGCTTTTAAAAAGGTCAAGTGGACAGCATAAGAAAGATCCAAAGAAGCAAGATGATATTTGTCCTGAAGCAGATGCAGAAGACCTATATGTTGAACGGATCCGTCTTGAAAATATGGAACTAAGGTCTTATATAACTTCTCAATGTTGCATTATTTTTTTAATGAATACCATATTGCTGTTATTATGCTGACAGAGTAATTATGGAGCTTGTTTGAGTATTATAGCTTTGGGTTTTGTTAAGAGCCTTGTGTTTCAATGGCGTTACTGTGTTCTCCCATGTAGCAGAATGTGGGTTCAAATCCCCCCTCCCCACTTGTTGTAAGGAAAAAAAAAAAAAAAAACTCTGGGTTTCTATGGTTGCCATCCTAAGCAGTTTGAATGATTCTGGTCTGCCCTTGCTCTTGATCACTTGGGATTTCTTGAGTCAATCCAAGAATTGCAATTTCCATTTAATTAGTGAGATAAGCAATTAACGAATAACTGTTGACTATACTGAAACTTTTCTCTGGAACTGGAATATTTGGGAATATTTTGGTCTTCTTGTCCGTTCAACATGCTTTAGTCACCTCTGGATCAAGGGTTATAACCTCTTCTCTGGCTTTTATTGGTCACTCCTAATTAACACTAACTTGTGTGAGTTAAAAGCTGAAAGATCAATTGCATACAAGGTTGTAAGATTTTGATTTTGGTTAAATATCAGTCTAGACTCTAGAAGCTGAAATTAACTTGCTGACATGTTTAATTTTGTACTCTACAGTTTTAGAAATTTGCTGGGCAAGATCACAATCCAAGAACCTACATTTGATAGGATCATTGTTGTCTACAGGTACTGCTGCTTTTTTTTTTTTTTTTTTTGGGGTTTATATATATTGCTTCTCAACATGTTATTATGAAGAATTCCTTGCATCGTTGAATCAATACATGTTCTTATGCATTCTAAATTAAATCAATTAGGTGATTATCTTATTTTAATCTTGAGCATGTTGATGATGGATATTGATGGTGGTTGTTAAAATTGTAATGAAAGTGTTAGAAATCTCAAAACTTTTTTACTTGAGAAGATTAATCTTCTTGAGTGAGGAAATGGGCAGGATACATTCAATATTGCAGAAGATTCTACTCTTAAATCTCAATAAGATATGGGATTATCTTCTTCTTCTTTTTTATTTTTATTTATTTTATTTTTTTTGTGGGTGGTTGGGCGGGGGGGGGGGGGGTGGGGTGGCTGTGGATGTGAGGTGAGGGTTGGGTTGGGTTGAGGGGACTAACTAGATCTTTATATGGAATTGATGCACTCTGAAACTAATCTGGAGAAGACCATGAAAGTAATGTATTGACATTTAAGGAGGAAATGAATTCAGGCAAGCAAGTACGAAATCAAAAACAGAACGAGGAATATATGTGAAGCATTTCAAAAACATTCCAATGGCTGATATGGAAATAGTTCTTGTGAGTTACTGGCCTGCACTCTCTGTGGTTTATTAACTACTCTGTGGCCTTATTTTTCCTCTGACGTTCATCCAACTGTTGACCTAGTATTGGACCTTTTTTTTTTCCTTTTACAGCCTGAAAAGAAAAATCCTGGATTAACTCCAATGGACTGGGTCAAGTTCCTTGTATCTGCTGTGGTTGGGCTGGTCAGTGTAATTCATTTGTTGTAGTGTTCTTATCTTTCCCCCATTTTGTTTAAATGGCTTACTATGTCTTTCTTTACAGGTTGCAGTATTTAGTTCTCTTGAAATGCCTAAGGCTGATATGTGGGTCATGTTTGCTGTTCTATCAACAGTGATTGGTTATTGTGCTAAGACATACTTCACGTTAAGTATTCCATTTTATTTTTTTACTTTGAGTTAGATGCATATAGATGACAATGAATGTTGCACATGGTAGTGAGTCTGAATTCTGATTTATCCTATTATGGTTCCATTGAGAAAATCCTTGTGTGAGGAGTTAATCTGGTCAAATAATTATCTATCTTTTGTATATGTTCTCTCTCTCCTTGAATGCTGTATAATAGGTTAGTCAGATTAGGACAATTTCTGAGCAAAGAATTATGGGTTGGATTCACTGATTATGTATTTTCCCTTGAGTACTGATTGCATATTCGCTAGTTCCTTTATGCCACTGGCTGGCTGTTTGTGTAATAACTTGGTGCTGCTGTTTCTTTTAATGTTTAGTTAGTGATCATGTATGAATTTAGAATTACTAATGTGGCTATCCTTTCTTCAACTGCGTGTAGGTTTCAAGCAAACATGGCTGCGTATCAGAATTTGATAACACAGTCCATGTATGACAAACAACTGGATAGTGGAAAGGGTACTCTTCTTCACTTGTGTGATGATGTGATTCAACAGGAAGTAAGTAGCTACTTGATGAATTTTTTATTTTCAATAGTACTTGTCTGCATCTCTCTCTCTCTCTCTCTCTCTCTCTGTGTAGTAGGCAATAAGGGTTCAAATTGATTAAAATACTTCGTAGGAAGGGTAGTTAACTAATACTTCTTGGATACTCTCTTCTCATTTTCTTCTTTTTGGTAATATTGACTTATCCAAAAAGAAAACGAGGAGTGCAAAGCCCAATTAAACGATTCTGAGAGCATCCAGCTTAAAAGTTTAAGCTACAAGATAGGGAGACCCAACAAGTATATGTGCCTATAATTAAGAACACATTTGACTGATATATGACTTCTCAACACTTCCTCTCCCATCCAGGCTTAACAGAAACCAAAATCGAAGACAAACTTTCTGATGACCCAACATGCAGAGTCCAAAAATTAAACAAACTGAGCTTTGATACCCTGTTTGGGCATCTAAACCCGTAAGCTTAAGTTACTAGATGGAGAGAAAAAACAAGTTCATATACCCATATCAAGCACATACCCAATCAATGTGCAGTTCTTTACTTAGGTTTTGTAATTACATTCAATCTTTCTTAAGGGAATGCATAATTGTAAGGGAAAACATGAAAGAGTCTTTCCAATGGGGTTTGAGTTAATTTCAAGTAGACCTTTTGACTCTCAATTTAAGGGCATGTTTGGTATGTTGTAATAAGTCCTATAATGGTATGACTATTCATGTGAAATAGCTATTTGATTATTTGGTTGCATATTTATTACAATTAATAGTTATTCCTTAGGAATAGTTATTTACTATCTAAAGGGGTTGTAAAAACTATTCTTTAGTAGGTGTAATCATTTATAAAATTAATATATATCCAAATACAAAGTTTCATATGCACATAACAATGATAAAAATAAAAATTCATAAAAAATAACCTCTATCTCAAATTTGGAAATTTTTTTTTAAATAAATAAAATTGTATAAGATATTTTGCTAAATATAGATCTTGAGTGTTATTCTAATGTTACAACTTAGAACTAAACCTATAAATAGGTTTAGTTATTCTATTCTAACACCTTTTATTCCCAGTAGTAATGATTATTATTCTTATTATAATTTGCAACCAAATGCGCCCTTAGTGTTATTGACGCTTGAGGTATTGAAAATGAAAAAATCAACCATTTTGTCTCATTTTTATCAATTGTGACAGAAAGTGCTCGTGTGAAAAACACATTTCTTAAAAAATAATTTTTAATAAATACTCACTTTAAATTATAATAATATTATTTTAAAATAAACTTTAATATTTTTTCTAAAATTGAATTTTTTTTAAAAAAATCCAACAGGCTTAAAAACCACCTTGTTATTAAATTTTTTCTTCTCTCCGCTATCTTCTTCTAATTCTCTTTCTCAGAACATAGCCGGTCACAACTAGCTACCAGAATCAGCCTTCACCAAAGACTCTTAAACCAACCCTCACTACCCATCAATAACCAACCCTGTCATAACATAAGTGAAATTTCAGAAAATTTTCTGTGGCCCATACCCCCAGACCCACGCATTGAAAAAAGAAAATCCTTGTGGCGGACAGACAAAATTACTTATTGAATTGTGATGATTGTGAAGAGGTTCGGATTTTGGACTGTTGTGGTCTATAGCAATGTTGACTGAGACGGGCTTCATGTGAAGTGGGTCGACGAGGCCATTTAAATGCGTAGTTGATTCTTGAGGGTTGAGGCTGTGTTTCACACTGCAGGAGAGAGAGAGAGAGAGAGAGAGAGAGAGAGAGAGATCTGTTTGGTTGGTGGGAAATTTTGGGAAAGTGAATGAAAATGATATTAAAAATGAGTATCTAAATGAGAATGCTAAGATGGATACATGGAAATACATAGAAAGATAAGATTCGAAATTAGGAAATTCGCTTAGAGATTGGACAGGCAGCCCCATATGGATGAAAAGATGAGGGAGAGTCATTCGAGTTAGTTTGGTCATGTTTCGAGGAGAGTAACTAATACATTGGTAAGAAAGAGTGAGCTAATTCAAGTTGAAGAAAAAAAATGGGTGGAGGAAGACAAAAAATAATATCAATAGAAGTAGTAAAAAATGACATGGCAATCAAGGAATTAACTTAGAGTATGAATTCAGATAAAATAGAATGGAGGAAAAATTACATGTGGCTGACCCAAAATTTGGAACTAATGCTTTGTTGTTGTTGTCGGTGGTGGTGGTTTGGTTCTATATAGTATTAATTGATTAATTTGTTGATTGTTGAAGTAAATTTTATTGTGGTTGTTGGATTCAAAGTTGTGCTGCTACTCAAATTTGTTGAAGTTAATTCTATTGTGGTTTTTGGCTTCATATCAGTGTTATTTGTAAGTTTTTCTGTACCTGCAGTTTGAAGCTCAAGGTACTTCTTGTATCTTTGGTGTTTAATGAAAAAATTTATCATTCATTAAAAAAATAATGTGGATATATTTTTCAAGAAAAAAAATTGTTCCTGTTTTTATTATTATTTTGTAATCAACGTTTCTTCAATATTCAATTGTTTTTTAGTGATTCAAAGTTTATTCCTTTTTTTTTCCTTCATTTTCTTAATAACCAAACATATTGTTTTCTTATTAACAAAACACATTTTTTTTTAATTTAAAGAAATTTGTATTATATTATAGTTTAAGATGAGTATTTTCTTAAATCTTATTAAAAAATGATTTTTTACTGCTTGTGAACACTTTTTCATGACTTGCAATTGACAAATTGAGACAGAGGAATTAATTTTGTCATTTACGATATCTGAGGGGTCAATAAAACTAAATTGAGAGTACATCAATTCGAGGCATCTTTTGCATCGGGTATATGCATCTTTCCTGTCTCAACATGTGGGCCCCCCATAGTGTTGGGATACTCATATTGTGAGAAGAAGGGTGTATAAAATAATTATTGAACTTCAGGGGGCATTTTTACATTTTGCCCTTAAATTATTGTGGGTCATATTTTAGAAATTTCAAAATAGACACAGACAGACAAATAAGCACACATGTTAAAGTTGTTAACCTTCATTATAATGTCATACCTTGGATCTTGTATTTCATATCCATGGTTCATGTTGGAACTAATTACTAGTGTAGAACATGGTAATCAAGATAAATATTTGGAATTAGTTGTCTGAACTTGCATGAATTCAGGGTTTGAGTTTTGAGTTTTGTTTTGCATATAATGAGTAGGAACTCATGTAATATTGACATAACTAACAAGGTTAGACAGATTGATGCCATTATAATGGGATATGCTGTCGCTACATGATACTTTTGTATGCTCATTTTTACATTTTGAATCTCTTTATTTGAGCATTAGTCCTGATTGAGGAATATCTTATATGCAATTACACATTTTCAAATTCTTACAGCCCCTCATTTATGATCATGCAGGTCAAAGAGGTGATCATTTCTTTCTTTGTATTGATGGAACAGGGCAAAGCTACACGACAGGCATGTATCACCCTGGGCTCTCTGTACCCTTTTTATTCATTTTCCTAGTAATCATAGGATATAGGATGTGGATTCTTTATGGCATTATTGATGTAACTTTTTGTTAATGTGAAATAGGATCTCGATCTACGGTGTGAGGAACTAATAAAAGACGAGTTTGGTGAGAGCTGTAATTTTGATGTGGATGATGCAGTTCACAAGTTGGAGCAGCTAGGGATTGTTGCTCGAGTGAGACTCCCCACAGTTTATTCTCTTATCAAACTTGAGTGTACTGTTAGTGGATATTTAATTTTCAATAAAATTATCAATTTGTTGTTGACATCATTCTGAGTTATATGATCTTAAAAAGACCTTGAAAAAAGATCGGGTGGATAATTGGGACTGTTATTACACCTATTGGGTGCGAAAAAATCATCATACTAAAGTTTATCAAATTTTGCATTTCATTGATTGCAGTGATAGTTTCTCCAAGACTATATGTGGAGGACTAAGAAATGTTACACTCATTTTGTTGGCTATGGGGGTTTAATTTAAATGCTACTTTATTGTGTGAATCTTCTCTGACTTGACACTTGATTTCAAATTCAGGATAGCATTGGACGATATTTCTGCACGGGACTAAAACGGGCTAATGACATCATTGGCACCACCACTGAGGAGCTTGTCCTTATGGCAAGACAGGGTAATGCTATTCCTTGATGCTATCTTGGAAATGGTGAGCTTCTGTTGCTTATATCTGTAAAACTGTGCTTCAAACTAGTAATGTTCTAAGACTTAATTACAGGTGATTATAGAGCTTCAGAACGGCCCATGAATGGTTCTCTCTGATGCTGACGACACAAAGAGTTCTTTGTTCTCTCTGATGGTGACGACGCAGAAAGAGTTCTTGGAGATAGGCGGCTTTACGCAATTATGCCTTTCAATTGATCTTCTATTTCAACCGTTTGTTAATATATATGACTTCATTCACTAACTCCCCCCCTTAAATTTGTGTGCCTGTTACCTTGCCAGAGTCTTCGAATGTAATGTGCTTCGAATGTTAATAGAGGAACAATGTTTGTTTTTGTCATTGAATCTTATCTATATGTAAACATATATTCTACTTTATTTTTTTAAAGAGAAAAATCACCATTCTCGTATCCAGTGATTCCAGTTAACAACGTCGAGATAAAACTCAATGAGCGTCTTCTATGGAATTTTTTTTCCAATCAATATATATATAAAAGCAGAGACCTCATTTTGTGAGGGTCTAAGCTTTTGCCAAGTGGCACCTCCTATGAAGTTTCTCTAAAATTATCCAACTCTCCCATTAATTAATTGAGTTTACACCACAACTCACTCTCTTCTTCATGTCTTTTAGTGTACAAAATGTTGTAGTTTTTATTTTTATTTTTTTATAATAATAAAAAAGGATACTAATAACTAATGAGATCGAGATAGATAATCTTCTAGCATTTCTGTTGCCTAAATTATACTAATCCATATCTTTTATTTACAATAATCATTATTATTTATTTGATTCTATGGGAATCCTTATTATTTTATGGTGATGAATTTACATACAAACATTTCATAAACAAAGTTTCCCTCCTCTGTTAGTCTTTTTATTTTTTATTTTTAGTATGACAAGTTTTTACGTTAGTTATATAAAAAGTTTTTGCCTTTATGATTGTATGATTGTGTAGATGCATTAATCACAACTTGCCTCCAAAATGACGTTTTGGTTTTTGCCTTTTTGTTTTCAGATTTTGCATATTATCAAAACTCTGCTATAATGATTAATGTAGGATTTTCTAAACCTTTGACTCCCCAACCTCTCTCATGCTTTGCCTCCCCCTCTCAACTTTGACCATATGCTTCCATTCTTTTTCTCTCTTAAAAAAAAACTTTCTTTCTCTTAAAAAAAAAAAACCTTTAATAGTTAAATTTCCTAAACTACTGCTACTCTCAAATTTTGTTTCCATACTTATAATTTTTTAAAACACCAGGTCAATGGAAGAAACCTATTGCTCTTGTGATCTTTTGTTGTAGCCAGTGGCTAACCATCGCACATTAAGTGGCCTTGACATGTATGAGTTCAAGTTATCTTTTGTTACTTTCAAAAATTCATTTCTTCACTTACAATCGGTAGGGTTAAGATCGTGAAATTCTGTGTTTTGCTATTTCTTTTGTAGGTTGTGTTATTGTGTATATCGATTTCCAAAAGATGCTTGAAGTCTAGAACTGAGAAGTTGATAATTGTTTATTTAGTGTAAAAGTCTCATTGTCATTGTCATTGTCATTGTCCTTTCAAGATTGTTTAATCTTAGCATATGACTTGAGTAGGCTGGTCTTTTCAAAATAAACAAAAGCTAAACATGTTGTAAATCATAAATTGGATTATAGGGATCAAGCAGTTATCATCTAGGTTTTTTTTTATTTTTTATTTTTTTATTTTTTTTATACAAAATAAAAATTCTACTCTAGCCAAATTTAAGTGTATATGTGTGTGAAGCTTTCTCTTGGAGACTTTGATCCCGGCCCTTGCCCCCATACATCATATCCCACCCCACAAGTACTAATACTTATGGAGTGACCATCATACCAAGGGTGTACGGTGGTACGATGAAGAGGATTTAGTCAATGGCAATTGAATTTGCAGAGAAAAAACAACACGGCTATTCAATCTGCATTAGACTCCAAAGCTTCTTTCTCGAGTAAGTTTCTTGATATTTCAATAAAGAAATACAAATTGACTTTTTTCCTACAATGAATTGAGTTTTGGGTTAATGGGTTTTTTTTTTTTTTTTTGGTTTAATGATGATTGTATAATTCTATATGATGTGTGTGCTTTCTTTTCTATGAATTTCAATAATGTATGAATTGAGGATTTTAGCATTTGGTTCATTAAGGTTTTTTTTATTTAAAAAAATTCTAAATTTCATCTCTATTTCATTATTTTGTTTAGCTTTTGTTACTTTTTATAATGAATTCATTACTAACAAAGTTCTATAGCAATTATGATATAATATATGTACAACATTCTCCAAACTTATCTTACATAAAACATTATAATATTATCCGTGCATGGCACGGGCAACTTACTAGTTAACCTTAAATATTAAATAATTTTGTTAGCTGTCATGTTTCAAAATAATCTGAAAAACTAGCATCTCGAGTCTCTAAAACTCGAGTTCCAAGATAAAACTCGAGTTTATAAGTCTCGATTTGTAAGCTAAGGGGGTTGATGTGGAAAAAATATTCACGTGGAACTTGAGTTTTTAAGACTCGAGTTCCACCATTTTATTTTCCCTTCCTTGTTCTTCCTCGCGTCTATTCCTTCTTCATCGTTCACCCAGTTGCGTTTGTTCGTCCACCCAGTCGCTGAAAATCAGATCGTCCACTAGCGTTCTTCTCCAACCAGATCGCCCACCCAGTACCAGATCGTCTTCTTTAGCGCTGTGGATCTCCAACCAGATCGTCTTCTTCAGCGCTGCGTCTTCAGGTATGTTCTTGTTCAAGTCCAACAAAAATCGAGTTTCAAAGACTTGGTTTTGCTTTTTAGAACTCAAGTTTTATAGACTCGAGATCTATGTGGCTAAATTGCTCCACGGCAGCAGTAGAACTCGAGTTTGAAATCCTCAATTTTTATCATCGATCTCGAGTTTTAAAAACTCGAGATGCAAGTTTCCACAATTCTTCCAACCGTATGTTAACTTATTATATTTTTTCCTCCCACTGTTGTAACCTGCAAAATCCCTCGTCTTCTATGTATAGAAGCAAAACAAGTGGCAATTGCCTTGGGGCATAAATACAAGTGCGAGAGTAATTATTCAACACCTTGAGGTGTAATTTCGTAGTTCTCCTTCCTCTCATATGCTAATAGTAGTCACGCTAAATAAAGTCCTGGGGTGGGATTAACTATTTATTTGCAAGGCGGGAATACTACATAACTGAAAATTTTTTAAGAGAGTGCAACTACAAACGTAAATGTGACAATAAGTAAAATTTTGAATTATTTTTATAATTTTGTGTTTAAAAATTGACACATCAATTTGATAAATTTATTATGGGAAATTTGTAAAAGAGAATTTGTTAATATGTGGAAGCTTTTTTAGTTTTAGAGCAAAAGACGCCTTTGAAAGTGAGTAACAGCAACAAACTACCGTTGGGGGAGTGAGTTGAGAGTGTTCGAACCCGCAGGAAGACACGTGGCAGTCCAGTTCGTTCATTACTATGTAACAATTAGCAACTACCGAGAAGAATTTCCCGCCGAAAAGAGTGGCTGTCTCTCTTAGACAATGCCTACTTGGCTTCTTCTTCTTCTTCTTCTTCCTTTTCTCAAGGTGGTTGAAGAGAGAGAGAGAGAGAGAGAGCTTTTATCAATTAAGGTTGTGGGTTATGCATGTTTATGGTGTAATAAAACAACAAGATGGGAAAAAAGAAGAAGGATATCATACGGTTGGAGAGGGAATCAGTGATTCCAATCCAGAAGCCAAAGATTATAAGCTCCTTGGCCAACCTCTTAGGTATTTACTACAAATCTTTAACACTACATTCATAACTACATACTTACCATTCGAATTCCTACATACATTTATATACATATATTCACATGCACGGGACTGTTCTTCACCATCTTTAAATGGGTGTTGTGATCTTTTTTGTGGGTGGCTGGAATTAATTGCTTTTTTTTTTCTTTTCCGAATCATCTGATAAATGGGTATTGTCTGTTTTACCAAGTTAGAAAATTTGGGAATAGTTATTGTACACAATCAGCTTTATATAATCTGGCTAGATAGGTTTATCAGTTAAGGTAGTACAAGGTAAAAGCAATACTAGTGCGAGGTACAACAGGCTATTGGGCTCAACCGACCTAGACATATTAACATGTTTTTTTTTTTTGATACCTGAACTCCCTTTTCAGTTTCCAAGGATGAATATTTTTTTGGTTTTCTTAGCTGCAAAATTGATTCTTAAATGTTTTTAAAACGTGGGATGTAAGATTGTTTTGACAGTATAGAACTAAGGTAGATGCTATTTACTTAACTTGATTATGCCTTTGTATAGGAAAACACTAAATGATTCCAAGAGCAACAAGGTTCAATTATATCTTCGCTTATGCCATGCCAAGTTGCAATTTTTTTTTCAATATTAATTTATGATATCCTATTTATTGTATAACTGAAATTGAGTTCCATATGTTGTGCAGAACAAACTTCTGACCGAGCCAATTTTTTAAAACTCTGCCAGAGAATTGAATACACAATTCGAGCTTGGTATCTTCTACAGTTTGAGGATATGATGGTATTGTCATTTTTTCAAGGCCTCATTGATCGAAAGTTTTATCTATTTTCAGAACTCTTAATCAGATTAATTATGTTGCAGCAATTATACACGTTATTTGACCCAATCCATGGGGCCCAGAAATTGGAGCAACAGAACCTAACTCCTGAAGAAGTTGATGAATTTGAAATCAAATTCCTGATGTACTTATTTCAGGTAATGTGGCTGCTGCAAGTTCTTGTGAAATTCTTAAGGTGTCTTCTTATTTGCTCTTTGTTTGAAACTATTGTTCATAATTTGAAAAAAGATTAGGTTGTCTATGTACCAGTAATGAACCATTTCAGGCATCATAAAAAATTACAATAATATATTGTTTCGAGTTTCAATCTGAGTCCACTTGGCTTTCATTTAAACTTTCCAACATTTCCCTTCTATACAGGTGATGGATAAGAGCAATTTCAGGATAACAACAGATGATGAGATTGAGGTTGCTCTTTCTGCACAATATCGCCTAAATCTGCCTATTGTAGTTGATGAATCTATGGTGCGAAACTACTTTAACATGTCTATTGAGCCACCCATTACATTATAGACACAGTTCAACATTTTGAAACATCATGCACAGTATAGTCAAGCATCTGTAAATATGTTTATTTGGGAATTGTCACTTTTCTTTGCATTTCTGATTTCATTTTCTATTATGGCTGAATATAGCTTGATAAAAGGCTTTTGACAACGTATTTTATGAAGCATCCTCATGACAACCTTCCATACTTCGCTGATAAGGTATTGCTTTCAATCCAGTTTAAGATATTGCAACTTGATTGATGTGCCTTTTGGGTGACTATTTTTGTGGGAATTGATCTTTGTCACCCCCCACCCCCCTTAAAAAAAATCTGTATGGAAATTAATAATTCATTGGATTTTATTTTGTTTGAGAGGTGGTGGGAGAGTTTGTGTTGGCTTAAGTTGGTGAGCAAATATAACTCAGAAAACCTGATTATCACAAAATCACGTCAATAATGCAAAATGATCTTAGTTTGATGAACTAATAAAACCGACCTTAAACTCCTCCAGACCATCATCTACTATTTTTCTGCACTTCTAAGACAATAACCACCTTTCGAAATAAAGTAACTCTATGAATTTCCTCAAAGAATTGATTTTGAGGTCATCATTTCAATTTTTGTATGATATCAAACTACAATAAAAGCTGTGATGTGTCAAATACTCAAATGCCATCTTTACAAGATAAAAGCTTATTGCCAGACGAGAGATGAAAGTCATGCAATCAAGTTTGGCATGTTGGTGACTAGAATCTTATTAATGTGCACATGAAGTCTCTCCTCTTTTTTTAAGAAAACTTTTACTTAAATATATAATAAAAAGGGACTATATAGTTCTTTGTTGAATGCAATTTTCTTTATTAGTAATTGCAAATGTACTATGGTTGGCCCCCAGATAATTTGAGGCACAATAGTTGTAATGAATGTAGTAATGGAATACCATTCTCCTTTTTTACCTTATATACTTGTTTGAAGTCAAGGGTACTCTCTCTCTCTCTCTCTCTCTCTCCCTCATAGAACTGATGCGATCCATCTTTTTCCTTCTAGTACATAATCTTCAGACGTGGCATTGGGATTGATCATACAACTGGTTACTTTTTCAAATCCAAAGTAAATACCATTATTGTGCGTGCGTGGAGATGTTTTCTGAAAGTGACTGGGTACGTACTTATATTGATGTGTCTGAAAGTGACTGCTTCTATTGGATTGCAATACAATAACCTAAATGGTCTGCAATATTGCTTATTTCATACATTTAGATACACTGGAATGTTATTATTAATATTCAATTGTTTGTGTTATTGAGCTATTACATCGACCTAGGGAAATTAGTGATCAATGTTTGTTGTTGAAATCTGAACTTACCTGATTTGAGAGTTGTATTTAGTATGTGAATCTGCTTTCACTATAAGTCTGAGCTCTCTTTTTTTTTTTTTGCATTTAGTATGTGAACTGTTTCAATATAAATCTGAGCTCTCATCCTTCTGTATTTATTATGTGAATTGCTTTAATTATTCTGTTTCTTTTTTTGTGGCAGGTTGAAAAGAGTTTTGTTCAGAAAGTCAAGGCCACATTTTAAAAATGATAAAAAAGAATCTATTGAAATTAGCACTGAAGCAGAGCAAGATGACTTATATGTTGAACGGATCCGTGTTGAAAATATGAAACTCAGGTTCAAATGGCAACTTGATAATTCAGATTTAGTTATTTATGGTCTGATTTTGGCTGAAGTGTTAAAGGATTGGGGTAGGTCTTAGGTTTAAAACTTACCAACCAGGAAAGAAAAAAGTGATAAAGAAATGCCAACATGGAAAATTTCCAATTGAAAGAATTGGCTTACTTAGAAATAGTTTACACTTGTGTTCAAATTTTATTTGATGATTATATGTGGTTATACATCAATTTTGCTGAGATTTTTTCAAAGGCTAAACTGCAATTTTTTCATGGAAGATTGCAGAAATTTAAATCCTTCCATTGGTACTTATATACATATATAGTCTAGCCCGGCATGATTTCAGCAATCTGGTTTATCAACCTAAAAATGGACATATGTGTTGTTGGAGTTACTTAACTAGGATTTCTTATAAATTATGATGTCTTTCTTCTGTCTGTCCCAGTATTTTTTCAAAGCTGCTGAGCAAGATTACAATTCAAGAACCCACATTTGATAGAATTATTGTTGTCTACAGGTATAGGCTTTTTTTATGTAATTTTTCTTGAGTTAGTGGTTTTAGATGGCTGTATGGAAGCATATATTTATCTCACTCAAATCAAGTTCCTTATTGAACAATTGAGCAATAAACTTGTGGTTGTCAAAAAAATTATCGAAAGCATATTTATGGTTGTCTCTTATTTTGAGAATTTTGTATTTTCACTCTGTTCCAAATAAAGGCACTTTGAGAAGGACTTGTTGCGTAACAGAGATACTTTTATAGATGATTCAGTCATGAGGGCTGGAATTCATTCTTATTTCCTTCAAACTAACCAGCTCTTCGTCTATGATATGCAATTCTAATTTTTAAAATATCATGAAAAATAAATCACCATTTTCTAATGGAAATGTAAATCTGTAGGCGGGCAAATACCAAAAAGGAAAATAAACGGGGTATATATGTGAAGCATTTCAAGAACATTCCAATGGCTGATTTGGAAATTGTACTTGTGAGTTTTTAGTTTTATTCTCTTCTCTTGCTCTCTCTCTGCCCCCCTGCACTTCTCTCTCTCTAACCTGGTGTGGGAAGTTTATCCTTTAACAGCCAGAAAAGAGAAATCCAAGTTTAACTCCGATGGACTGGGTCAAATTCCTTGTTTCTGCAGTAATAGGACTGGTCAGTTATTGCATATCCATGAAATTTAATGTACTTCATGGTTGTTATTTTTTTTGTTCTTCTTGCTAACATGCATAATCTTTTCTATCAGGTTACTGTTATTAGTTCACTTAGCATGCCCAAAGCAGATATCCGGGTCATATTTGCTATCCTCTCAGCAGTGATCGGTTACTGTGTCAAAACATATTTCTCGTAAATTATCTTCCTCTTCCTATGTGTTTAAATGTGTGCATGTCAGTGATTGTGTTTCTGGATCTGGATGCTATGGATATATGGCATAGATTATGGGTGTTGATCACATCTGACATCGAATGGGACTGCTCAGAAAATACAGTCAGCTGGACCTTTTCTGTATGTTAGATGCGTACAACTAGATCAGAGTAACTTGCTGAGGAGGATTTCTCCTTGGTTGGACATTACTCTAAATCATGTTTGGGACAGGGATTCTGCTAATATTTCCTAGTTTTTCTGTTATATGCCTTGCTATAATTGATACATACCTCTACTTGTATACTCTAGTTTGCTCTTGTTAAAATAATCTTTCTTCAACTTCCTACCTATTTAACAGGCTAATTTTCAATATTGCCTGCAGGTTTCAGCAAAACTTAATTACATATCAGAGCCTAATCACACAGTCTGTGTATGACAAACAACTAGATAGTGGAAGGGGAACTCTTCTTCACTTGTGCGATGAGGTGATTCAACAGGAAGTAAGTAGTACGCTAGAATTTTTTTGCCATTCAATATACAAAAAAAAAAAATCTTATAATTTGTATATAATATCACTAAATTCAGGAAACCAATTTTTCCAAAAACACAAGTTATTATGAAACAGTCCTGGCAATGTATATCAAGCTTACACCAAGGCCAAGCACATGCATATGGAAGAAAAGAAATGGAGAACTAAGATAAAAATGGCAAAGCCAAGACTTGAGAGTCAATTGCTCTACACTGTGTTTGTAAACCTATTGTTCACAGCAAATTTTGATTACAGACCAATTTTATTTTATTTTTGTTCAATTTACAGTGAATTTTAGGCAACAGGGTTATAATTTCCTTATGTAAAGGGTCAAAACTAATTTGTGAGAATGATCATATTCTGCGCTTGGGAAACACGCTCTAAACATTTGATCTTTTAGCTGTGTTTCAAATTTAAGTTATAGTGATAAATAAATTCCAAAAGCATTTTTTGTGATATTTTTTCTCAAAGCCACCGAGTCTATTACTTGTTTCTCAAACTTGATAAAAAACAACCTCCAAATGCTTACACTAGCTCATTTGTATGTCCAGGTCAAAGAGGTAATCCTTTCATTCTTTATGCTGATGAAGTGGGGAAAAGCTACTAGACAGGTAAGCATAGCTTTGATGCTGATTTTTTTTTTTCAATTCATGATTCCTAGAGGAAATTTAGGTTCTTTAAGGCATTGCTGATTTGTAACTTTGTGGATTTCTTAAGTAGGATCTTGATGTGTGGTGTGAGGAACTTATTAAGAAAGAATTTAATGAAAGCTGTAATTTTGATGTGGATGATGCTGTTCAAAAGTTAGAGAAATTAGGAATTGTTGCTCAGGTGAGATTTTCTTTCCTTTCTTATTTTTCTTTTACTTTTTTATTTTTTATTTTATTTTTATCAATTTGACAATTTCAGTGCAATGTTACCATCAGTACGTTGAGCCTGTCTTCTACATGCAATAAATATTCATTGATTTAATGAATTTCTCAAAGATCTCATATATTTGGACGTTTGATTTTCATTTAAAGTGATTTTATAAGCAATGGAAATAAGGAGGGGCTAATCCATTTTTCTTTTGTACTTTTCTCAATGGAAGTGTATACTTTATAGTCTATTCCTCCTTTCAGTGTGTGCCTATATTTTACTTAATAGGCCATTACCCAATTTTGGTCCTGCCAAAACAAGATTGTAGGAGGGAACGTCTAGCTGCAGTTCTAACATATTTACATTAAGGCCTTTTCACAACAGTTTTAACATATCTACATAAGGCCTTTTCTCAACAACCAACTTGGGCACTAGCGCTTGACAGCCCAGGACTTTCAACATCATACCAGACAATGACCCCTTAAACTATTACTCATTATTAAATTAAAATCTACAAAAGGAATAATGGTCCCAACCAGAGGATTTAATTCTCTCCACTCTATTCTTTGTAATGCATCTCCTTCTCTGCTTGTTCGTGTGTTTGTGTTGTGGGCTTCGTGCCTCTTCTAACTTGGAGAGTAATTGATCTTAGGATTCTAAGGGAAGCTATGTATGCGTAGATTTGAAGCGTGCTAATGAGATAATCGGCACCACCACGGAGGAGGTTGTACTTACTGCTAAACAGGGTGACAGCACTCTTTGATGCTGTCTGGAAGGCTTCTTTCTTTTTCCTCTTCTGCTTTAGCGTAGAGTCTGATGGTCTAGAGGCGATATTCTGCTTTCAAGCACCCCAATACAGACAAAGAATGTATAAAGTTTTTTGTACTCTTCTTCTTTTTCTTTTTTTTTTTTTTTGCTTGGTGAGATTGAATCTAAGACCTTGCTTAACCCATCTAACCTACCGCCAACTGCCAAGCCAGTGCCCCAGGGACTGGAAGTTCAATTTTCATGAGTCTATATGTACAAAGTTTCATTGTTCATTTGAAATGTAACATGTTTTGTAGCACATCAGTCTAAAGTTCCCAGAATTTTGATTCTATCAGCAATGCTAAAATCTATTTGTTTGAAAAGATGATATTTGGCTGAGTTTCATTCTTCATTTATTAAAGAAATGTAGCACACTAACACCTTAATGGCTTCAGATTGGATAATATTGCTGGCCCCAGATCTCTTTATAATGGTTGCCACATTATAGATTTGATCAGACAACCAAGAAAAGAGAAACAAAACTATCACTTGTTGTGCATATGATGCAGATAATCTACTTAAGTAAACCAAAGCCATGCACATTGATCTTAACTCAGCCATTTTAAAGCTGACTTGGGGTAAGAAATTGAATGGAGTGATATTTCATTAGGGAAAGTAATTACAAAGAGATTTTCTATATACAATGAGTACTTACATGTTTAAAGTTCAAAATTGTTGATTCCTGTGATTAGGTCCACTGCAATGAAATAAATAGGCCCACTGCAATGGTTATATTGAGTCTCAAAGACTGATTTGTACACCACAAATTTCAGGTGAAGATTTCATAAGCTCTACTGCTGCAATAACCTGCAATTGATTTCGCAGAAAAGGGGTAAAAAGTTTTAATAACGAGGCTTAAGAAAATCATCATAGTACAAACTAAGATTAAAGACTTAAAAGAAAGTTCATGGAAACCATTTACAACCTTAATGGTGGGCAAGCTGGATTATGAAGACATGAGTCCTGGCAGCCACAATTCCACTGGAATCTTACCTATAAACAATCCCAGAAAATTTACAAAGTCACATCTCATTGCCCTGTCAATATATCCCAACTTTAACATAAGAAGTGAACATTGTGCAAGCACGCACACCAACAGATTGTATATAATGAAACATGAACAAGATTACATGTGCATTTATTATACTGATTTGAAGTGAGAAAATAAGCAGAATACTTAAAGGTATCCGATGTCATTATTCACGTGAAATTTGTTATATAAAAATTTTCTAGTTTATCTTCATGTATATAATGTGTATGTATGCATGCAAGTGTGTGTGCGTGCGCAAATATTGCATTATGACATAAGCATTTTCTAAAACGAGCTTCTAGATGAGGTTGATCACCTCAATGAAAGGAATATCCTGTAGACATGGGCAACTTCACCTTCCCATCACAATCCAGTGCTAGTTAATGTGTGTCGTTTTTTAATTTTTCAACTGTCTCAATTTATCAAGAACCTGCTTCATTGATGGCCGAGCAGAAAGTGTCTCTGCTGTGCAAGTTGATGCAATCATCAAGAGTCCTAACAGGCTCTCCTTAGGCCCTGTTTCCCATAATTCAGGAGAGAAAAGCTCAGAAGAACGACTTTCACTGATCAACAACTTGGCCCATGCCACAATATTGAACCCATTCCCATACTCAGAAAATGATGGGTCAAGTGACTTTTTTCCCGAGATCAGTTCCAACAGAACAACACCAAAGCTATAAACATCTGATTTGTCAGAAACCCTGCATGTGGTTGCATATTCTGGTGCTACATACCCAAAGGTGCCTGCAACATCTGTAGTGGCATGGGTCTCAGATACTTCAAGGAGCCTAGCCAACCCAAAGTCCGACAGATAGGCATTAAGCTCCTCATCAAGCAGGATGTTGCTAGGTTTTATGTCCCGATGAACTATCCGAGGAACACAGGAGTAGTGAAGGAAAGCAAGAGCCTGTGCTATGTGAATTGCGATCTTGTAGACAACTGGCCACTGTACATTATTGGCCGACCTGTTGTGTATGAAGGTTTCAAGGTTTCCACCAGAAAGATAATTGTAAATTAGGAACATTTCAGCCTCTCCCCCATAATATCCAATAAGAGTTACAAGGTGCTTGTGTCGAATTCTTCCTAATGTTCTTATCTCTGCATCAAATTGTTGAATGCCTTGAAACCTACCTATAGAGAGCTTCTTCACAGCTACAAGGAAACCTGGGACCAATTCTGCCTTGTAAGTTGACCCAAAGCCACCTGCACCTATAAGATTCTGCATGCTGAAATTCCCAGTAGCTCTAATCACATTATCATAATTCAGTTCAGTTGGAGAATCTGCAAAGGTCACTACTACTTTCCTTCTCAAGCTAGCGAGTCTACCAAGCTTTCTCCTCCCAAAAATAATGACAAGAACTATTACTAGGAGTATACATAGTACAACAGAAGCAGAGGTTACAGCAGCAATTATGGAAGACTTTAATTTTCTTTGTTTGGGCAAATTTTGAACTTCAGGTGAAACCGGAAGCCCAGCAAGTGGGGCAGAGTATAAATCTGGGCAAGAATGCAGATATCTATTCCCTCGGAAGGAATCACAATCACTCAGGGGCTGAAGATGTGGGATATGACCAGAAAGGTTGTTGAAAGAAACATCCAGTTTGGTAAGATTAGTTAGTGTTGAGAAAGATGAAGGTATGTCCCCATAAAGCCCATTGTGATCGAGCAACACGGTTTTAAGACTAAAGGCATTTGTCAAACTTGCAGGGATAGTTCCTGTTAGAGCATTTCGAGATAAGTCCAAAACCATAAGAGAAGTCAATTTACCTAATTGAAAAGGGATTCCTCCTGTTAACTTGTTTCCTCCTAGAAGCATCCATCTCAGATTTTTCAGATTCCCCAATTGATAAGGAAGAGGTCCAGACAGTTTATTTCCACTTAAGTCAATACGTTGAAGCATCATAGAGCCACCAATACCAGGGCTAATTGATCCACCGATCTGATTGTGTGCTGCTTCAAACTCTTTCAGCTGTAGACAGTCAAGAAGAAGTGCTTGATGAAGTTCACCAGATAGTTGATTTGCACTCAAGTTAACCAAAAAGCTATCCAGATCATTACAGTTTGAAACTATCTGGCCAGGAAGTTTCCCATTGAACCTGTTATCATTCAGTAACAATTTGTAGGTGAACTTTAAATTGGTTGCCAACAACCCTTCTCCCAGAGAGAACAAAGGTAGTGAACCAGTGAGGCTATTCCAACTAAAATCATGAATGATTTCATTATTCTCTCCCAACCCCAGTCCATAAAAGGTATTCTTCTGAGAACTCCAAACAGGAATGTTAAAGTAGGCATTCTGAATATCTTTCTTATCTAGGTTATTAGGATATTGCCCATAAGAGATCATCATGGTAGCATCACAACTGCCATTCTCAAACCTTGGAAGAAAACCAGATATGTTGTTCCGGCTGACATTGAAGTACACCATACATGGAACCCGCATTTGAGTAGGGAGGTATCCCAGCAAAGTGTTTGAACTCAAATCCAAGAAACTGAGATTCTTACACAACCCCAGACTTTCAGGTACCACACCAGTGATATAATTCTGCCCCAAATTGAGGACTCTCAGCGAGCAAGAATCACTCCAATTACCAGGTAACTGGCCACCAAGATTCGCTCTAGGTGCCCACAAAACCTTTAAGCTGGGAAGCAACAAGACCTCAGAAGGAACACCCCCAAAAAAGGCATTGAATTCAACTCTATAACTATCCACCAAGCTATCCTCATTGTGACCAGGCCCAGAGTCAACCTTAGTCAACACAAGAACAGACAACTTCCTGCAATTGCCAAGCTCTTGTGGGATCCTATCAGTAAGGCTATTTCTAGAAACATCTAGAACCCGGAGCTCAGAAATCTGGCCAATCTTGGCCGGGATCCGGCCTTCAAATATGTTCCCATCAAGCAAAAGGGTCCTCAAATTCCAACAATTTCCAATCTCAGGTGGAATAGAATCAGTCAGAAAGTTGTGGGAAAGCCTCAAATGATTCAACAACTCACATTTACCCAAACTATCTACACTAATTTTAATCCTATCAGAAAGCTGATTATGGGACAAATCAACAACTCGTAAATTTCTCAAACCAATCAGTCTATTGGGTATGGGACCCGAAAGTGAATTATGGGACAAATTTACCAAGGTAAGATAGTAAAGACGAGTTATCTGGGTCGGAATATTTCCTGAAAAGTTGTTACCTTGAAGCTCAAGAACCTCCAAAGACTGAAGCTTTCCGATGCTGCTACCTGGGATTTCACCAAAGAACATGTTGTTGGGAATGGACAAAGTTCTGAGCTGGGTGAGGTTTGCAATGGAAGCTGAGAGTGTTCCAGAGAGAGCAGAGTCTTTGGCCAAAGTGTTAGTGAGGTTTAAGGAGATGACTCTGTCTCTGTGGCAAGTGATGCCATACCAGTGGCAGTGGTTGGTGGATGGGGTCCATGTGGAGAGGAGGTTAGAAGGGTCAAGAGTGATGGAGTTTTTGAAGCTCAGGAGGGACAATGCGTCACTGGGAAAGAGGATTGAAGAAGTGATGAGAGGTGGGTTGGTGAAGGAAGAGAAAAAAAATATTAGAAGCCATGGAAGAGGCATTGTAATTATTGTTGTCAAAAAAGAAAGAAAGAAAGTTGTGTTGCAGCAAATGTCAGCAAGTGCTTCCTTGTTGTGAGTAAGAGAGCAAAGTGGGGAAGCTGTAAAGCTTTGTTTGAAAGAAAGAAAGAGATTATAGTAAGATTTGTTTCTTGTTTCTTTGGTGTTGCTGTGTTTGCTAGTGTGTTGAGTAAAGTTTTGCAAGTGTAGAAAGAGATTGTGTCCAGAGAGATAGAGAGAGAGAAAGAAGTTAAAGTTGGGATAAGCACTTTTTAGCAGAGGCTAATGTGCAACAAGACAAAGAATTGCCGGCGAAAGGACCGGGAAGTTGTACAGAACGTTGTTTGTCTCACATGCACGACCCCCCTTTTTTTTCTTTTTTTCCTTTTAATATTTCAAATTCAAACTTAAAATAATACTACCAGAAACTAGAAAGTATAAAAGTTAGGTTGCATTCACATTGGTTTATGTTACATTTTCTCTCGAACCTATTTTTATAATTTAATTAATTATTTTTCAAAACACTTCTAAATTTTATTTTTGAATATTCATATTTTTTTAACATTCATTATTTTTTTTCCCTTCAATTTTCCTCTGCCTCATTTGCAAACAAATAGAACCTTAGTCTAAAATAAATCTATGCCCAAATCAAGCCCACATGTCGTGACACAAACCAAACCCACGGATAAATTAAGGGAAATAATATTTTACCACTATAATCTATACTTCATATTACACTTTGTACCCTAAACTTTTTTAATGCGCAATATATATCTTAAAATATGACTGTTGTTATACTTTGCACTCTTGACTTTAAGTTTGCTACGTAACTTGGATGAAAATTCAAAGTTTAAGATGCAAAGTGTAATCAAGATTATAACTTAAGATAGTAAAATATAATTTTTCCTTTGTTTTTAAGAGATGAGAAGAAATGAGAAGATAGACAATTAGGTATTTTCATGTGGTACTATATTTTTCCATCCAAGTTTACAATAAATTTGATGTCAGCGTGCAAAGTATAACAAGGATCATAGTTTAGGGTGTAAAATGTGCATTTAAAAATTTTAGAGTGCAAAATGTAATCAGAAGTATGGTCTGGGTTAGTAAAATTCTGCAAAAAATCATGTTGCTGATAAAGAAACTCACAGATACTACCTAAAAGATGAATGGCTTAAATATTGCCTTAAAATTAGAGCCACTGCTGCCATCTTTGTTGAAACCATCATATCTAACGTCGAATGTCGGTGAGGTTTTGATCTTTTGTTTTTCCCATCATGTCCTTCAAAGCTTCAAGATGTGAGAGAGAGAGAGAGAGAGAGAGAGAGGGGGGGGGGGGAGTGAATGAATGAATAAATAAAATATTCATGTAGAGAAGCTACAATGTTCTCTATTTTTTGAGAAGTATTGTAGCAAAATTTTATTTTGCTTAATGGGTGCATAAGCCAATGTGAGTTTTTTTTAGGGTTTATTATACGTATATTTGGGCTCATCTAACCTAGTGTGAATGTTCTCAAGTAGTTTATTACATTCATGGACTGGTAATTGAAGGGATTTACCATTAACCCCCTCTACCCCTAACAATGATAATATTAATCTAGGCATGTATAAGCTGATAGGTACATAGAGTGATGTGAATCTTTTTTAGGGCTCGTCTAACCTAGTGTGAATGATCTCAAGTGGTTTATTACATTCTTGAGCCGGTGATCAAAGGGATTTACCATGAAACCCCCTTCCCCAAAAAAGTGATAATATTAATTTAGGGATTCCCTACTCACTCTTTTACTTCTTTTTTTTTTTTGTAAACTATTATGAGCTTGCTCATTTAGTTACATGTCTAGGGGTTTCATGTAGTTTTAATGGCCTGGATGTCAACACAAGAAATATCCTGGAGTTCAAGCAAAAGGCAGCGCAACTTGCTGATTGTCATAAAGGATTGGGTGGATTTCCTGCTTCTTGCTTAGAAGGCTCACATGACCCACTGTGTGAATAAGCAAAATAATAATGGAAGCCTCTATTTCCCAAGATGCACATATAAACAACCATATCAAAAAAGTTCCTTCACTTTTCGATAAAAGGTGACCATTCCAATCCCTTTGTAACCTGTCTTCCAAAATCAAATGACTGTATATACTTTCTATCTGATTGATTTTGCTGGACCCTTATTGTATATAAAATGCTTGCGTGCATTATGCACGAATGCCATACACTCCCCCAGAAGCATGCATTGCAACTTACACCATTGCATACATGATGATAAAATCTAATAATCAATGTGTGTCACCTGGATATAGATTTCATCATCAATTTTGTTCTTCTTTTTTTGCTGCAACAGACATGCATGAGCCATAATATTGCATGATAGGCATTCATTTTTCTAGGTCCAAAAAAAAAAAAAATGGGAGAGGTTTTGTTTGGATTTGTGTGAAATGGTAGATTACAATAATCGAAATGAGAGGAACCCAAACCCAAGGCCAAGGGAGGCTGAACCTTTCCTTGGGGACACAAGAGACCATGAGCCAAGAATCGAGCTGAATGTTTGTCAGCTGCCAGTTTCTTAGTATTAATTCAAAAAAAGGGAAAAAAAGAAAAAGAAAAAGAAATCTGATTTAAAAAATAATGAAAAAAAAAAAGTTGGAAAAAGAAATAAGAATCTTTCACCTACTAATATAGGCCCCTCAAAGATTGGCCTTTTCTTCAGTGCATCCCCTCCTGACTAAAATAAATTGAATCATTGACCACTTGACCTGTAACTTTCTTTTTGGAATTTTCACGCCAATCCAATTTTACAAGGATTTTAAAACTTGGGGAGTGAAAGGGACCCTGACCTGATATGTATTAGAAAACATAATTTGGCAGTTGGCATAGACTTTTAACTAACTGAAGGGAGAAATTAAGGAACTACACTTTACTGTGATACTTGTGATTAATAAAAAATATTCACAGCGCCATTTGGAAGAAAGATTTTTTTTTTTGGATGAACTTTGGAAGAAAGAATTTAAGAGATTGGATGAGATGCTTAAAAAATGTACTAAATAAGGATTTGCATTAGGCCGTGACTCTAACTTCAAGGACCTTTGAGTCAATGGAAATGTTATAAACAAAAATAATGAAAAACAGGTTGTCATAGAAAACGACAACAATAATAAATGACCAATAATGGGAGACAGTGCTTTGATCCGATGGACTCACGGATCCGTTGGAAATCCCCCCCTTAAGATTAAGGACTTTGTCAAGAGCTCAGTTTAGGTTTTTATTTTTATTTTTTAACTAATAAATTAT
This sequence comes from Castanea sativa, assembly GCF_040712315.1. Classification (NCBI taxonomy): domain Eukaryota; kingdom Viridiplantae; phylum Streptophyta; class Magnoliopsida; order Fagales; family Fagaceae; genus Castanea; species Castanea sativa. The sequence goes on along the minus strand of NC_134013.1, from coordinate 61,243,789 downwards.
TTTTAAAATTTTTTATATTATAAAAGGCCATCAAAATAATTATTTATTTTTTCTTTTTATATATAATATTTTTAAAAATATTATCTAAATCAATTACTTTAAAGACATTCATTACTTTTTTTTTTCTTTCTTTTTTCTATAAGAGAAAAAATAACAAGTGAGTGATCACTTATTTTTTATCCACAACAATATCTAAGATGGTAAATGATGGTCAACATTAATTTCACATTCGACCATGTATTACTTTTATGGTATATTAATCATAAGACTTATAAACTTATATTTTAATACCAAGAGGTGCATACTATATTGAAGGCTTGAAGCTGGAGTTTGTTGTTTAAGACTAAAAATGAGATTTGGGAAAGGCATTGGTTTGATGGTTTTTAATTTTAATAATGCTACATACATTTCAAATTTCACAACTTTTTTTCATAATATTTGAAGTGACAAATTGTAATTAGTGTAACATCACATTTAAATGGAACCATCATTAACATTATTTTTTTTATACATCAATTATAATATGCCACATTCGGTTGTGAAAAAAAAATGTGTATCTAGACTTATTATCAACTTTTGATGAGATTGATCCCACCATAATATCATAAATAATTTAATAATTTATTTTTCTATATTTTGTTATTATTGGTCTCTTATTTTATTTTTAGATGTTTTAAAATATTGTCACCTTAAAAAGATTAGTAGATAAAATATTGATAATTTTTTTCAACATATCTTAGAACTAAATAGATAATAAATATCCCCTAAAAAAAGATAATAAATAGTTATCTAAAAAAAAGAAAAAGAAAATCAATAGCATTGATTGAGAAACTCATTTTGCACCGAACCGACTGCCTCAAGCAACTTTTTAATGCTTGAGACGGTGTGGTTTGGTTGTTTGAAATACCTACTTATTGTTGACTAATGCGGTTGTCAGTCAAAGGGTGCAAAAACCACTTAAACATAACCAACCAATCTTTATTATGTATATAACAAGTATATTCAAGCAACTTCTAATGGTTGAGACGGTGTGGTTTGGTGGTTGAAATGCCTACGGATTGTTGACCAATGTGATTATCAATCCGAGGGTCTGCAAAAAACCACTAACACAAAACCAACAAATCTTTATTAATTATATGACAAGTATAGTAAAATGATGTTGTTTTTATATATAAAAAATTGAAATAATATAAATTTTAAAAAATGATATCGTTTTAATCACAATCTGGACTTTTTCTATCTCTCTCTCTCCACCAAATCCTTAAATCTCTCTATTGATCTTCCAAGTCTTCAAATTTCTAATGCTTCTAAATCCTTCAAGAACCACTCCCACCACTATCAGTCTCTCACTCTCAATAGATGGTGGATTTGATGTGTGACAACAGCAACTAGGCTAGCTTTCTATTTTTTTAGTTTTTAAAATTTTGCGATGTTTTAGTCAAATATGCTGACTCTTTTTTTTTTCATTTGTTTTGAAAATTTTAATTTTTGGGTGAAATTTATTTAGACTCCCTCATATTTTTTAACTTAATTCAAATAAAAAGATTTTTTTTTTCTTTCATTCAATTACTAATTGTCCAAAAAGTTTAAGTTATTTGAAAATAATGAATATAATCATTTAATCTACACTCCTCCTTCACGTGTGGACCGCCTGGGCTGCCCTTCTTAAATGGAGTATAATTGTCCAAAAAACTTAAATTGTTAAAAAATAAATAATTTGATAATTTAATCTAATAGTTTGATTGGTTTTATTGTAGGAACAATGAAATTTTCAAGGGTTTTTTTTTCCTCAAAATTTCCTTTTATAGAAATGGTAGGTAATTATTTACTCTCATTTCTTACTCTTTTGAAGCATCCTAATATGAAATATCTATGTGATTGGATTTCCTGGGATCTTTTGTTGGTCATTATGAGTTTATAATTGATCACGTCTGCTTGATCCAATTCTAAAGTCGTTGGAAATTGTCAGACGGACAACAGCTCGTTGGCGTGTATTGTTAGTATTTTATAGTGAAAATCTGATACATAGTGAGAAAGAAATGTGCTGTCACATGCCTTTGGCGGTTTGACCCATTTCCTTTGTATAAAATCCGAACTTTTATTTTCTTCCAAAAAAAAAAAATCCAAACCTTTATTTTATTTTAATGAGTCATCTAAAAAACCCAAAATTTTAATGTTTGAACCTTTTTATGATAGTTAAGTAGGAGGAAAAGGAATGGAACCCATTAATCAAATTTTTTATTTATCCTTCTAATACTATGATAGGAGTTATAAAAAAAAAGAAAAAGGAATAGGATAAAATTAAATATTGATTTCTTTTTTAAAAAAATTGTTTGAAATTATCAATGAAATAAATTGAAAACTTTTTGTTGAAAGTATTGTAAATAAAGATAAAAGTTAGCTGAAACAGTATTGTAGGGCCCATGAATAGTACAAAAAATAAGTTGAATAGTAAAATAAACTGGCTTTTTAGGATCTGTTTGAGATCCGCTTATTTTGCTGAAAATGAAAACATTTTGCTGAAAATACTATAAATAAAGATAAAAGTTAGTTGAAATAGTACAGTGAGACCCATAAACTGTACCAAAAAGTGTAGTAGGGCCCATAAATAGCACAAAAAATAAGCTGAATAGTTAAATAAGTTGGTTTTTTAATTTGGAGCCAAACACATACTTAATTTAGAGCCAAACACACACTAACTTAGGAGTCGAAAGGAAATGAATAATTTTCTAACATCATTAGGATTGTGTCTAGGACGAATTTAGGTAGGATGAGGGAAATTTTTAAATCAATCTACCATTGGTAGGTTAGAAAAATTAAACCGTTGTAGACCTACCAACCTTCAAAAACGACTATTCGGTTGAAAATTTGGAAGATTTCAACTTAATGGATTGTACAAGTTAGCTTTAGTTATGTGTTGTACAAGTATTTTACCATTTAGATAAATTTAAGAAGTTATATTTCCTCTAAATTCTAGAAACCATTTGTAGAAAATCATAATTCACTTTCCCATAAATCAAAGAACACATGTCTTAAGCTATGAGTACTTTCTAACTTTTTTCTTAAAAGAAAAAAAAAATGTATGAATACCATACCCATCTCTCATTGTATATGTTGTGAAAGTATCATCAATATATATATAAAAGCAGAGACCTCATGCAGAAGTGCATGAGGTTCTGCCACGTGGCGTTTTGTATGAGTACTTTTTCATTTAGTTTTTCACCTCTCATCTTCTTATCAATGATTAGTTTAAGCCATAAATGTAGAAAATTAAAAGATTTGGTTCTACTCCCTTTTTTAACTTCTTGAACTCCTCCACTTTTAATTTCATTAATTTAATAAATGAAAGGTTTTCTCCATTCAATGTTAGTTTTTATGTTCTTTTATATATTCCAGTTTCACAAAATATCAAAAGGCCAAAAGAAAAATAGGACTGGAGAGATAGAGAGACAAAGAGAGAAATTAGTCTCAAAAGAGTATGAAATTGCTTTTGGTTTCAGGTGCATATGCTCTAAACTCCTTAACAACATTATCAAAGCTTAATACAATACTTTCACAACATATGGGGTTTCTAAAAGGTATGTGTTTTTTGTTTTTATTTATATTTTTGGAAAGTGTTTAATCTTTGTAAGTGATTAAGGTACTCAGATGTAAGTAAATTTAAACTTAAAATACGAAATAGTATAAGTTTATATTTTCCTGTTCAATTATTGTTTTTTTTTAATCTCTTCACATGTATATTTAGTTTTAAGAATTAGAAACCTTAAATCTTAGATGTTTAGAATTCAAAAGTTCATGTGTTTTCTTAAAAAAAAAAAAAAAAAACTTCTAAAAAAAGAAAATGAAATAATAAAAATTTTTATATTGGAAACAGTCAAATGTAAGAACTATATACATGTACATGTGATCAAACAAAAAATGGTATGTAGTGACATTTTTAGAGTTTAATTAATTATTGTTACTTATGTATATATTGTGTTACAATTTTTTTTCATTCATTATTTTAGTGATGTATAATACATAATCGAAATTAATTTTTCAAACATTATAATACACATGAGTATTATAAAATAACTAATAACGAACACGCGCATCGCGCGGGACATCCACTAGTTCGTTTTAATAGTTGAACTCACCCAACCTACTTGAAAATTAATGTCATATTCATGCGGGTGGGTGCAAGATAGAGCGGCTCAAACGAATTTGGTGAATTGAGTGGGTTGATGCACAAACCTAAACATTACTATTATGCCATTTATTTTTTTTTTAAAATATTAGCTTATAAGAGGACGGAATAAAATATCCTATTTTTAAACTTCCAAATAAGAGAATTAAATATTATTTTCCATTTCATCCCCTCCTATTCCTTTAATCCAAAACAAGCTGTAAGGATATAGAGGGAATGAATTTTATTGAAGTCCCCATAATACCCTCATTTTCTTTCTTAAATGCTTGAAAAAAAAATGAGAGTACTAAAATAATTGATTTTCATTCCTTTCCATTCAACTCCCAAAAAATGTTACTTTCCATTTCATTTCTCTTTCCAAACATTCAAATAAAAGAGAGATGAATATTTGAATCTTTTCCATTTCATTAGTTTCTTTTATGAATTCTCGAAAATATTTACAGAAAGGAGTAGCATACCATGACTAATAAACATTCGATAAAATTAAAGAAGGCCCAAGTTCTACAGGTGCTTTATCCTTTGTTTAAAAAAAAACTGGTAATATTTATAAATTGGCCTTCACATACTTATCGAATGGGGCCTGTTTGCTTCAGGCTCATCAAAAACTGGGCAAGAACCATCCATTCTGCTTGAAACTCACATAAAATTTCGTATTACTTTTCTCCAATTTCCATTTGTTAACTGAAAAAAATACGCAAAATGCAACTAGACCACCTTTTTTGTTTTTTCATCTTAAAAATGCTAGATGAATACAGACCAAGTAAGCCTAGTACTGCACCTAGTTTTACAACTTTACCATGTGGCGACTCGTGAGTTGTGGAATCATAGACCCACCATTTTATTTCCACTATTTACAACTCACCACGTAAGTAAGTCGTGGTAAAAATTGTGAAAATTATTGTGGTAGTAAACTTACTCATACAGACCAGAGCCTGTATATGCCAAGTGTTATACGTAATCTTTTTGAAGGGATGTGTTATGAATTTGGTACTTCGAAGAAAGAAAATGGAATCAGGGAAGGAGTAGGCCACTAATCTTGTGTACCTATGAGAGTGTCTGAAAAAATTGGGGGTGTGGGGTTGGTTTGGGTTGGACAAGTAGTCAATTTTAAATGGTTTTGAATGGATCAAAATTGACATGGATGGACCATACTTACTAAATACTAATAACATTTGCATCTCCTTTTTCATGCTAAAATAAGATTTTGAGGGTTGTCTCTAAATGGGACTAACCATTAATGCTCCCTAACACGCTTTATATTCACAGGATATTATCAACATTAAGGGCAATGAGCCATGAAAGACATGAAAGATTTATTTGGCTGCCGTACATCCATGATAGAGATGGGTGGGTGGGGTCAGTAGTGTGACAAGCATGATGAATGAAAGCACTAAATATTAGGGAATGTAAGTAAATAAGGTTCCTAAAACAACAATGAAAAATAGGGCTTTGGTGCATGTCACTATCTATATTCCGTGTTCACATCTGCGATGGTTTTCCACATGGAAGAAGAATGTCCTACCATTGCATCATCTTTTCCTTGTGCAAAGGCAAAAACAGTCAAAAACCCCACCAAAAAGTAGCAAGACTAAAAACTCTTGGCCAAGGTAGAGGTGAAGTCAACCCTATTGGTACTCACTAGTCACTACAAACCCTAAAATAAAGGAGAAAGAAGAAGAAAAAGAAGTCAACCATGTCTATTTAATAGTTGTTTATAGACCTATAGTTGGTTGACATGGTATTGCATACAAAAGGAAGTGGTGCAACAGTCAAAAGTAGGGAGGAAAAAGTGAATCCAATATATCATCTGATTGTCATGTATTTCAGAACTTTTGAAGTTGGTGAGGAATGAGGGGTAGAAAAGTGCTCAAGGGTTAAGCTCTTAAGTTGAAATGGCAATTCTTAAATAAAATTAAGGGGATCCTTAAAGCTGAAAACAACTTTAAAAGGCTATAAAATTTGGAGTAAATCCAAAAATTTTCTTTCTTGATTGATAGATTAGATGGGGAAAGGGAGGTTGGATCCACAAACATCAGGCATGACAGGTACCACAAAGGGTGTCACAATGTAAAACTTTAAAACACTGTTCACTATAATTGGTCAAACACTCAAAACCCTAAGAGATTTTCATTAAAAGTTCATAATTAGTTCTTACAACAATGCCAAACGGGCACTAGCTAGAACAGAGTGGTAATATAAATGTGAGCAGCTGCGATTGGAGGCCAAAAAGTGAAGGCAAGACTTGCAAGATTTTTTATTTTTTATTTTTGATGGAAGACTTGCCAGATTTTGATAAATAATTATCCGTTATAAAGATGACACTTCACAATTTTTAACACAAATACTAACATTAAAATCCAAATATCAATTAGCTGAATATACTAGGCAAAACATGTCACTTCCAATTGCGGTAATAATAGGCTTAAGGACTAATAAGAGCACTTGCAGTAGTTGAGCTAAATAGCTATATAGTTATTTTAGCTCCATCAAAATACAAAAAACCACCATCTAGCAATGGAGCTAAAGCTATTTTTTTTAGCTTCATTGCTACAGTGCACATCTATAGATACATGTGCACTTTAGCTAAGAGCTAAAAAAAAAAAAAATTATTCAGTCCCAGATTAAAATAATATAGGTTGGTTTATCTTTTTTCATTCTTTTATTCTCACGCCTCTCTCTCAGTGTCACTCTCATCTCATAAAGCTCTCAAACTCTCTCAACGTCATCGACCCACTCTCTCAAACTCTCACCTCTCTATTTCACCGTCGTCCTAAGCCACCGATCAACTCTCTCAGCCTCAGACCCACCAGTCGTCCCAAGCTCTCAAACTCTCTCAACGTCACCGACCCACTCTCTTAAACTCTCACCTCTCTGTTTCACTGCCGTCCCAAGTCCCCGATCAGCTCAGACCCACTGCCGATCAACTCTCTCAGCCTCAGGCCCACGCCGTCCCAAGTTCTCAAACTCTCTCAACGTCACTGACCCACTCTTTCAAACTCTCACCTCTCTGTTTCACTGCCGTCCTAAGCCACCGATCAGCTCAGACCCATGAATGGATAGAATGTATTTGTATTGGAATGTATTGGGAATTTTTTGTTTGTGGCAGCGGTAGCAGTTGCAAGTGGTTGTGATTGTTATTTATTGTAGTAAATATATTATTTTATTGCGATGTTTATATTATTTTATTGTGTTAAAAGCTAAAATAGATCCACTGCTGCAGTATGTTTTGTAAAGTGAGTAAGTAAAATAGATAAAGTAACTTTTTGTGGAGCTAAATAGTTAAATTTTTAGCTCCACTGTTGTGGATGCTCTAAGTACAGCAAAAACAGCTCATTGCAAAATCAAGGTCCAGGAAAGGGCCCGCTTGGAATAAAATGGGGGTGTTAGTCTATAATATAATTTACTAATATAAGAGAAAATCTAGTATTACGACCTTTTGTGTCACAACTTTGCTACAATTCTGATGTGGCATATTGTGAGCATTAAAGTGATAAGTAACTAGTTACAGTCTGCCACTGTATGGTAAATGTTGGTCTTGGAATAACTCCTAATATAAAGATGGATGTTACTTCACCACCAGTCTCTCCGTCTTGAAGTCGAAAGAATATGGAAAACTCACTTCTTTCCTGATCAAATCATCATAATTTTTGAGAATGACCAAATCGTCATAATTCTTGAGAGAAGTTAGGCTCCCACTATAACTAGGAAGACAAATGAGTCACAACTCAGAACATCAGTTTAGATTGTAGCTATACAGAATTACAGATCATGCAAAGATGATTGCAAAAATAGTAAGCAACAGTGCAGCACCAACCCAAAAAAATTATTTATGATTGGTTTCATAAGTTCCACAACCCCATATTCTCTTGCGTGTTATTTTGCCCAGATCTCAATCATTGTGGTTAATATAAACCAATAATCTTTGCTGTCCGAAGTTGGGTTGAGGAGTTCGGCAAAATACCACTTTCTTGGTGATATAACCTATTGTTCTCTTTGTGCTTCCTTCAGTAGAAAGTTCTATATGGAACTATACCTCTCGCCTTCATGTTTTGCTCAAAGTGCAAAGTTTAGCCTCCAATAAGTCCTTTCTTTTGGAGAAAATATGAACAATCTTGTATGTGTATGTTATAGAACAATATCCCATATCATAATGGTGAGAATGGTGGATGTTGAATAAACTTGCATCTCACACATTGTCTTCATAGAATTGAAGGCCTCTAACCTCAAAGGTTCGAAGGATAGTAGAGAGAACACGACAAACTGTAGAATATGGATGTGCAAGAGTAAAGGCATATCTAAGAGAGAGCGAGCTTGAATTACAATACCTAGATATTATATGTGAATTGCATTTCATTGAAGATTTCTTTGTAACTTTTCGAGATCTCTTCAACAGAGAATAAAAAATAACGCAACTGAAGTAAGACAATTGCTTTCGATTTCCCTCTAGGTTAGTCTGGCATCTTTTGATTTTTGAAGATTAAGCTTTCTTGCATGTGACATGACGAGGAGGGAAGTCATGGAAGGGGACATGGACAGTCCAGGAACCCATCTCAAGACTCATCACAGCTCAAGAAATAAAAGATATTCCATTGAAAAAAAAGAATGAGATGGAAGCAGTTCGGAATGACAAATATCATGTGAAATTCTCCATTGGAGAAGCATCAAGGGGAAACGTTAAAGAAGGTGAGGCCTTGGAATCATCAGGTCTGGAAGCTCGGAAAGATTTGTTATGGATGGAGATTATATAAATGTAGAGGTAGATGGCTAGGATACAATGCCCATACATACAGGATTGGAGAACCTTAGTCCAGACAGAACAGGGAGAAATCTTGCAGCTGGAGTACCATGCTCCATAGAAGATCAAAGGAACTATGGTAGTCAGACCACCAAAGGAGGCAGTTGAGGAGAGCACATATAAGTGGGAAGCCAGTCAAGTAGGCCAATTTCAAGGTTAACCCCTTCCTTCTACACTGGTCAAGAAAACCACTGTGGCACTATGGAGTCCATATGGTTCAGTGGAGGAATTCTCTCTTGAGAATGGCATATATCTTATTAAATTTGGTGATTTGAGATGCAAGGATAATGTTGTCAGAGCACGGATCTGGCACATTGCAAAAAAACGTTTGATCTTATGTAAACGGCAATCAGGAATGCAGCTACTTGATATTTTTGAGCAAAATACCAATCTAAATCAAGATCAAGAGACTCCCAATTGCATACTGGACCCAACCCATTTCAGTCATGTTGCCAGTGGGGTGAGTAGGCCTCTTTAATCTCTATGCTAACAATTTATGGAATCTAGGCCACTCTGTAAGTAAATGTGGGTAAGATACAGAGTAAGAAAAGAGGAAGGTATGGAGTCCAAAGAATCATGATAACAAAGTAGTTTCCACTGTAAATCCAAATGCAGAGACTAAAATAAACATATTGCAGAGAAGATTGTGGTTTGTGGAAACACCTCAAGTCATAAAAAGGTAAGCAATTACAAGCCCCACTCTGGATGAAGATATTGCAGAGAAAAGAAGAAAGTAAGAAACCAATGGTGCGGATTGTTGCAAGCCCCATCAAGGCTTAAAACTGACACTGTACCAAATTATTATTGAGGAGGCTCTATAAGTAGTACCTAAATTGAGTGTTACGACGAAGAAAAGGAGCAATACGAGGGAGAGAGGTGAATCATCAAGGAAAGGAGTGAGTTCTCACCATCCCCAAATATTTCTCTATGAATTTCATGATGTGGAATGTAAGTGGTTTGAATAACCCCTTCAAGAAAAAGAGGCTAAGGCAATAGTGACAAAGGCATAAGTTTTCATTAAAATTACTTAAGGAAGCTTTAAAGGAAAGAGGGGAAAAATAGACTAAAATCCACAAACATTTAACCTTGTGAGTAAGATTCATACTCTGACAAGAACTTAATCTCAAAGTTACCCAACATTTCTATGTTTCATTTAAAAAATAGTAATCATAAGAGAAGGATATGTGTAGCTTTAGAGCCAATTGTAAGTTCTCTATGAATCTTGGAGAGCCAACCTATAAATATAGAAAGAGGGACCCTTGTCCCTTGTAAGGATAAAGCATATTTTCAAAACTTAGTGGGGACAACAAACATGGCCCCCCTTGGCCATAAGGGAGATCCGCCGTTGAAAGTATTTACACTAACCCATCTTTCTTTTTTGCTTTGCGTGTTCTCTTCCTTTGCCTGCTCCTGGATCTCATAGAATTTTCGCCATCTGTCTTTTCCTGTATTGAAACTTCAATGCTTCAATCACAAGAGTGAGTAAAAAAAAAATCAAGATAGTAGTATTTTACTTCAGCCTAGCAAGATCAAATAGTGGAAGCTCAATATTTCTTTACCTATCATAAACAAGAGTTTAAGCACAAAAAGAGAATAAAGATTTTTTTTTTTTTACACAAAAATGTTAAAAATAAAGTGTAGAAGTATTAAAAAATCATAATGCAAAGCTCACCCTCACTGGAACAAGATTTGGTTTGTCTTGGCTCTTCTTCTTCTTGCATGAAAGTGGGTTTGGGCCCTGCAATTTTCAAGACATTAGCATCAGTGACACTTATGAAAAAGAAAAGGTCCATTTTATAGCAACATTCAAAACACTACAATCAATTCAATTTTTTCTGACATAATTAATGTCAAACAGATTGAGTTGTAAGATTTAATGGTGATATTAGAAAATTGAAACAATTCTCTATAAACCTGGTCTCAAATATCCTGTTACATGCTTCTAATTAAATGATCTTCTACAAGCACTGTTCATTTTCTATCCCAAAATAAGCAAATAATTTCTTGCTATTTTTAATCCTAAATACCTTTCAAAATTTGAGAGATAGTGAGACATTGATGACCTACGTAGGTAGAGCAGTGCATTAGAACAAGTAGAAATTGGCTTTATCATGACACCACCAACAACAAAGCCTTAGTCCCAAAACTTTGGCATCGGCTAGCTTATCATGACAATATGCTCAAAAATTGACAATGCTTTATAATAATATCATTTCTCAACAATCGTGTTGTTAATTTGAGCTTTGTACTTGAGCATGGTTATATAAGGTTTTTATGCACTTCCAGCTCAGCTATGCATCTTTTAGCACAAACTGCAAAGTATATTGTTTTTTTTTTTTTTTTGATAAATCAAACTGCAAAGTATATCATTGTTATATGATTAGCTAAATTAAATTATACCACACATCAGATACAAGTACAAGTATCTTCACTCTGAATAATCAAGGATAGTAGCTGCTAGTAAGGTACAATCAAGATATATACCCCCATTATAGCTACATAAAGTTCTAGAAATTATTCACCCCAGTAATAATTTAAGGTACCATTATGATTTTGGCTTGACAAATATTTTTCAAACACCAGTTTATCAAAAGGTCTATCTCTAGTTGAAGCACTCAACAAGACTCTTCATATTAACACCATGAATGCCCTATGATAAACTTCCTATCCTTCTTTAGAACCTCCATGCCAACTCTAGGTTTTGAAAGTTCTATGTCTACAAGAATTTTAACATTTCAAATCAAGTTTAAGATGTACAGACAAGTGAGGATGTAAGGGATATTAATCAACAAGAAACAAGCTTGAAGCAATCAAGAAAAACAAAAAGGAAATGAGCGTGGATGATAACCTTTGCCCTCTTTCTCTTAAATTGAACTTTATCCTTCACATCTATTCCTTTTCTTGCAGTTTTTGGCTTTGTTACAATCCCCATCCCATTGTTGTCATCCTCTGAATCATCATTTTCATCGAAAGAATCATTTGTTTCCTCATCAGCCGGCCTATTCTTCCTCTTCCGTAACATCTTATATTCCAACTCAGTCATATGCATGCGTTTTTCTTCAGAGTTTTTGACAAACTCGCGTTGAAATGAAGATGGAGGCTCTAAGAAAAGGGCTTTTCTTAAACCATATATGACTGGAACACCTGGAATCTGCAATTGAATAGACAATGTGATAAATCAATGCATATAAAGAGCACATTTCTATACGTGTTGCATACTTGCATTGTGTGCATCAACAAAAAAAAAAAGCATAAGAATTCAAATAGATAATAAATCAATAACAATAAATTAAAACATCAAACAAGCTATCACGTCAAACAGAAAACAAAACAGACTAACCTCCTGCAAACTCTTCCGCAGATCAACGTCTTGAGAAGCAACAAAGAAGTGCTCGGAATTATTTTGTCCAATAATATCCTTGATGCAAGCATCCGCACTTGTACTATTCTCATGATCACATCTGTCATACAAGTTTGATTCCAAATAAGAAAAACCAAAAAAAAAAAGAAAAAAAGTCCTTATAGAACCATGACAAACTAAGTTTAAGCAATAAAAACAACAACAACAACAACAACAGCAAAAAAATCTTAGTCCCAAATTATTTGGGGTCAGCTATCAATCCTCAACAGTTTAGTCAAAGTGCCACATTTATTATTTTCCTCCATTCTATACTATCCAAGTCATTTGTTTTTTAAGCCATTAGATACAACAACAACAACAACAACAGAAAACCTTAATCCAAATTATTTGGGGTCGGCTAAGAATCCTCAACAGATTAGTCAGAGTGCCACATTTATTATTTTCTTCAATTCTATACTATCCAAAGTCATTTGTTCTTTAAGCCATTAAATACAACAACAAAACCTTAGTCCCAAATTTTTCAGGGGTCGGCTACAAATCCTCAGCAGATTAATCAAAGTTGGCCACATTTATAGTCATTTGTCTAGAAGAGAGAGAGAGAGAGAGAGAGAGAGGGAGGTGACCTGGCAGGAGCAAGGAGATGAGCAGCCTGAAGAGATTCAGAGTACGAGGTACCAAGTCCTTTTAATTCAGCAATAACACACCTAAGTAAAAAAAAAAAAGTGGTTTAAATGAAATAATCAAAAACCAAGCATTAAAGAAATGGAGAGAGAGAGAGAGAGAGAGAGAGAGAAAAGAAATACTTGGTAGTGAAGAGTTTGACAGGGGCAGATAGAATGTTGGAGAGGGCATTGTCAGCAGGTTTAATGGCATGGGACACAAGGTGGTGCACAAAAGTACCGTCACATAAGACCTTGAATGGCTGTCTAAACCCAAAGCATGCTGTGTAGAACCTCACACTCTTCCTATGTCGCTTCTGCTTTTTCACTCTCATCTTTCTCTTTTTTCAAATTCGAGGAGGCTATCTGTCTTCTGTGAATTGAATGAAATTCAAGTTTAACTTTTGAAAGAACAAAAAAGAAGCTAATTATTGGTTTTATGGTCAGACCGGTTCCGACCAATGGTCCACGTCATAAATAAGTGCTTGTGGGTGAGGGCAAGAGCCGGGTTCAGGTTTAAGTCTCCAGGTGAGGGACTCACACAAAAAAAAAAATTATATAACATCATTTTAAAAAAATTTAACCTAATAACGTTACAAAACAATCATCTTTACATAATAAACTTCTAACAAAACAAAATAAATAATTTCATTAATTATTACATTTACAAACAATAATGCTCTGTACATACTATCTAAACTATATTTCACAAAGAATAATACACTGTAAATCAAATCCACAGCATACACAAAATCCACAGCATACTCTGTAAACTAATAATTGAAAGGAGAGCATGAGATGAAGTCACGGAACGGAGAACCTGAGATGAAGCCGAGAGAAATGAAAGAAAAAAAGAAAAAGGAACCGAAAAAAGAAAATGATCAAAATCAAAATCAAAAGAAAAGAATATTATTACCTGATGAAGCCCGAGCAGAGAGCAGAGCTCCGAGGAAGAGGGCGAGACCGAAATTTCAGAAGCCAAGAGGATGATGAGGAAAAAATAAAAAACCAGAACACCACAGTTCAGACGCCGAGAGGATGATGAGGAAAAAGAAATTTCAGAGGCGTGCAGACCGTGAGAGTGAGCAGAGAGGCAGAGAGCTCGCTCTGAGGTTGAGGCGCCGCGTGAGATGAGAGTGCGAGAGTAAGAGTTTTAGTTTAGGGTTGGTTTTTAGGAGTTAGCCCAAAACCGGCCGGTTTTTAAGCTATTTTCGGTTTTTTACCATAATCGGACCGGATTGAAGGCTGGTTTCCGGTTTTTAAAACTATGGTGTTGAGGTTTTCGCTTCAACGACGTCGTTTCTTGGATTGAGAAGAGGACCAGCCGCTTCGCGAGGCGGTGGGTGTGTTCTACTAAAGTTCTGATTTTCTTAGGGTTTAAGGGCTTTTGGGGTTTTTTTTTTTTTTTTTCAACTTTGAAATCCAAATTGTATGAGTGGGCCTTTGAAATGTGTGAAACGGCCCCTTAGGTTTTTTTTTTTTAATATATATATTTTTATTTCAAATATATTTCAATAATTGGGAGGATTTGAACCCTTGGTTGAAATTACCTTTCTTTCAATAGGTTGACAACTTAAACCTGCCCTTAGGTACCTGTCTCACCTGCTCTTATTGAATCGGTTTTACCCGCTTTGCATAGCAAATGGTATGGGAATAGGGATTAACATTTTCCCCTATACTCAACTTGTCTATATTTAAACAATTAAATAATATTTTTATAGGATTGTTTTTATAAGGTAATATATACACTCTTTTTATCTCAATTTATTTATTCTCTATTTCATTTTAAGATGTCCCAAAATATTACCTTATTTTTAAAAATAAAAATCATTAATTTAATAATATTTTTATTATACCCCTATTTTATTTTCAAAACTATTTAAAAAGAATAATAACAAATATTTTAAAAAATCAATCTAATTGGGGCACTTTTTTAGTTGCTCATTAAGAATAACTCTTCGAAAAAAATTTAATTTTTTTATTTAAGGGCAATTTTGTAAATTTATACATTTTTATAAAGCAGACAAGATAATAAATGATATTCTCTTGAAAATTTTGATTTTTCAAACATGACAAACAAATTGGGACGGAGAGAATATATATATGTGTGTGTGTGTGTGTGTGCGCGCGCTTTTTTAGCTTTCAAACTTTAAATTTATGATTTTTTTTTTTATGTATTGTTGAATTTATTTTTTTATGTTTTAATATTTAAATTGTTTATATATTTAAATCGTTGTATTGTTATGTTTGAATTGTTTTTGTGTTTCTTAATACCTGAATTGTTGTATTGTTATGTTTTGAGAATGCTTTTTAGTATTATAACTTTTTTTATATATAAATGTTTTATGAGTTCAATTTAATGTATTCAAACTTTTAATGAATTGTATAAGTAAAAAAAATTGAGTTAGGTTTCCCCTTCCCCTATTTCAAAAAAAAAAAAGAAAAGAAAAAAAGAATCGATTCAAAGTCGAGTTTAGTCCCACATCGCTTAGGTATGAGTTAGGAGAGGGACTTATAACTTGCTCTGCAATTCTAACTGCCGCATGTAGTTTTGGAGTTGGTGTGTATGTTTAAATCCTTATTCCATTCCGCTAAGCATTGAGTTTAGGTTTCTCCTTCCCCTATTCCAAAAAAAAAAAAAAAAAAAAAAAAAAAATCGATTCAAAGTCAAGTCTAGTCCAACATTGCTTAGGTCTATGTTAGAAGAGGGACTTATAACTCGTTCTGCGATTCTAACTGCCGTATACAGTTTGGGGTCGCTTAGGTCTGTGTTAAGAGAGGGACTTACAACTCGCTCCACGACTCTAACTATCGCATGCAGTTTTAGAGTTGGCGTGTGAATTTAAGTCTTTATTCTATTTTGCTAAGCATTGAGTCTAGGTTCCCCTTCCCCTATTCCAAAAAAAAAAAAAATTTGATGTGGATACTTGCTCGTTAGAATGGGGCAGGGAAAAAAAACTGCCTCAAAACTAGTGTGGGGCATGGGCGAGGAATAAAAAAACTGCTCCATGCCTGAATTGTTGCCATTCTTATTTCTCAACTTCAATTAGCATGTCTATTTTACCAGAAATTCTTATCAAAGTCATTTCTTTTCAAGAATATCTCTCGTTCTAAGTAGCAATTTGAAGAGTTTCTCATCTTTTGGATGCATACACACTATGATCATTCAATTCCCTCTAGCAACTACAGAAATTTTTGATTCCATTTTGTTTCTTTTGGATTGATTTTTCTTCACGATTTTGTTCTTTGTCTTTTCTTCTTTCTAATATGGTTTTTTTTTCCCTTTAGATTCGTTTTTCTTTTCAAAGTTAATGATTTTGAGTTTGTTTAAATCATGTAATATGGCCACCACCCAACGATCTTGTATAGTCACTTGCTTGAAGAGATCTAGTTGCTTCTTATAACTATTGTTGCTTGGAGTTTACTTTTGTGCATAGAGATGGAAATAGAGTGGCTAGATTGATGGCAAATGGGTCTTGTTGTAATGGCAATATTTGTTTGGATAACATACCCCCTCTTGCTTTGTTGTTGCTTCAACAAATGATGTACATTCCTTTTTTTAAGTTTTGTGAATAAAATTTCTAACATTTTCTCCACAAAAAAAAGTACTTTAATTGTGGTTTCAATTAATTAATTTGATAAAAAAAATTTGTCCTAGAATAAGGGATTTAAATCCCGTATACAAAATAAAATAAAATTTCTTGTTCTCTTAACCTGTTGGTAAAGAAAAATCATTATGTAATAGATACTATAAGTTTTAAAATCTATCATATCTATTAAAAAAATTACTCCCTCAATTATTGATTGTGTCAATTTAGTTTTTAAATATACTTGTGTAAATTTAGTTCCTAAACTTTCAAAATCAAATCAATTTTTATTCTAAGATTTTATTTAACAAAAAAACAAGTTCTAAAATTTCATATTCACGTAAAATTGAACAAAATTAACTTGAGGTACATGCTCAAAGGTTATTAAGGAAATTGCAAAATTTATAAATAATCTCAATTCCAACTATTAATTTTGTTAAAATTTAAACGAAGAGAAGATTAAGGATGACATTTACTCGATTTTGAAAACTATAGTGCTAAATTGATACAAATCATACAATTAATATTTAAGAGATCAAGTTGAGAATTTTCCAATGGTTGGAGAATAAACATAGTAATTTAACCTAAAATTTTAGATGACAATAACTTCAAAACGAACTAAAGATAGCTATGAGCCTATGACATATCAAATTATCATAAAAAAACCGAAACCTTTGAAACTCCCACAATTTTTCATGTCAGCATAATATTTAAATAAAATTGTCATTTTATTTAAATAAAATTATTTTTGTTTAGTGCAAACTTAATAAGAAGTGAAATTCTATCTCTTTAACAAGTCTAACTTAAACTTGTAAGTGCACAATTGCACCTGGACCCAAAGACAATTACGGGCTCAGGCCCAATGAGCCTTAAACAATGAAATTTGTAGAGTGTGAGCTTGAAACCTAGGTTAGAAGTACTGAGAACTTGATAACAGGCTAAAAGTTACAAACACTTGTAAATAATAAACGATAATTGCAAAAAGACCTCCTCAGACGTGAGCCGATGACTACTTTTGTATTATTTCTCTTTTTTTCTTTAAAGGTTACAATCCTCTCTCTTTTCTTAGTCACCGACCCCCCTTAAATACTTCATTCCCTGATATTTTTTGGACAGTGACTAGAAGTTTCAGCTCTACTGTTCAGGGATCACTTCCCCATTAATGCGGCCAGGAAGGTAGGTGCAGAGTCTTTAATGCGGAGGTGGCAGCCTTTGCTCTTGATATTTTCTTTAACACTGGTGTATCTAGAAGGTTCAGGGCCTCCCCTTTTTAACCAACAGTCTTTCCAGAATTCTGCCTTGACCTTTGTAATGAATCTCCGAGTTCTCTTGGAACGGTCCGAGGAGAAGCTCACCCTCGGCTGTATCTTCGGACCCTCAGCGTATGGGCCAATTCGCAGAGTTAACAAATTTTTAACTCTGGAGCAGGTCGGCCCTCCATGCTACAGCCCAAAGGCCCATATGCCCACTTGGGTCCTTTTACTCCTCACAAAACTTAAACTCATTATTTTTTTAAACAAAATTATTTTTGTTTAGTCTAAACTTAATAAGGAGTGAAAATCTATCTTACAAGTCCAACTTAAACTCAAACTCATCATTTTTTCATTTTTTCATTTTTTAAACAAAATTATTTTGTTTAATCTAAACTTAACAAGAAGTGAAACTTTATCTCTCTAACAAGTCCAACTTAAACTCAAACTCAAACGTTGATAATTTTTCTTTAATATTTTTTGGTATTTCAGAAATTTTAATATTTGAATTTTTGAGTTATTTTTTGCAGTATCTGTTAAATTGTCTAACAAATTTTTTGTAAGCCATTACATTTTCAAGCAATGGTTTCTTTATCAATTTTATAACACAAATTGAAATTATATAATAGCAAATCATGTAATTTCTTAATCAATTTAAGATTTTATAAAATTATTTTAATTTACCTCACAAATAGGTAAGTTTCCGTGCATAGTACGGGTTAGCGACTAGTTATTATTAATTTTTAATACTTTTGTTTTAAGAGAAGTATAACGTCCACAACATTTTAAAAAAAAATCTTAAGTAGTAAACTGTTAGTGGTTCTAATTTTAATCCACATTCAAAATTACTTTTTTGCCCATAATAATAATCCACAACCTAGAATTTGTTGTGAAAATATTATAGACATAACATTTCTTTTTTTTTTTTAAAATATTATTTGAGAGATTTAGAACTCGTTTGGCATGAGCTTATAAGTTTCAGCTTATTTCAGTTTTTAGTTTTTATTGAGGTATTATTCATAGGTACCATTCCCTATTGTACTCTTTAACTAATTTTTAACTTTTTTTTTTTTTTTATTCTTATGCTTACAGTAAAAAAAATTTAGTTTCAAGTTAAATAAGGAGTTCCAGATAACAATAACGTCTAGAACAACCCATAGCTATGGCACATATATCAAAGACTAATAAGTATTATTATCGTGGAATAGTCATCTTCTAGCGAGCACCCAAGTTTTACCAAAAAGAATTTGACTAAAGAAAACGTCTTCACCTATGACTCTTTGTGGTGGCTCTTTCGAAAATTAGAGGTTTCAAGCCTCGAATATTTAATACAAAAATATTATATTTTAACGAAGGGAAGTTCTTTAAGTTTACCGCGTACAACAGGAGAGGAGACTTGGAAGGATCTTAGGAAATGACCATCCCATTGCGTAGAAAAGTAAAAAGGGACAGAGTGAGAAACCACTTGAGATTATTTCCAAGGATTACAACGAAATTGTGACACTTGCAAGTTGAAACCACCTTTATCACTTCGTGATATATCACCCTCCTTCACTCTTATGCAACCTTTTCTAATTTATTATCTTTCTCCTCAGGAAGAAATCAGCATCATTGATAAAGAACCATCCAACCCAAACAAATTGCAACCAATAACCAAACAGAAATCACAATTTAAAATAAAACCAAAATCTGACTAGTGAGTCAGTGAACAGCCCCCAGCTTTCACTTCTAAATTTACAAATAATGGTTAACAACAGTCTCAAACACATTGTTATCATTTCAAAATAATGAAGCTGTTCTTTATAACCTTACAAAAACTTGGATATCTCTTATGAAAGATCAATAATTCATTAAATTCGGAGTTTAACATCTTTGATGCAAAACAGATCTCTTTCATCTCATAGCTCATAATAGCCATCTTCCAAGGTCACAAATAGGGCAAATTGGTATCTTCCTCCAAGATTCTTGTCGGCCTGATATCTTAATATCCTCCATTCTTTGTGTCATAGCCACAACTCACTTTGATATTTGAAGTGTCTGATTTTGTTTGAGGTCACAATTGGGCATCTTTCTTCCTGAGTGTTGTTGGCCTGATATCTTCTATCAAGTATCTGATTGTGTTCTGTAATCACATAGGCTCATAGTTGGTTGTCTCCCAATATAAGGACACACAGACCAGATAATGGTATGAAGCCATTCTCAGATCAATGAAGTTGAAAATATCACTAGAATCCTCAACAGTTTTGCACCTTCATAAAGATAGAGGGGGGCGGGAGAGGGAAGGGGGCAGGGACATTTGTTTTCTTAGACAAGTTCATAAGTTATACAACTAGTAGTTGAGAAGATGTCACATTTCAGACTTTGTGATTGTGTCACTGCAAAATTATTCATTCGTGTGATAAGCATGGTGGAGATTTCTTGGCTACACATGCATGGATAGACTGTAAGTATACCTGCTTCAAAAAAGAAGAAGATAGGAAGTACTAAAATACAGATCCATATAGCAATGCAACTACAGAATTCACAATGAATTTTATCATGAAATGTGCAGAAACTCCACCAAAGTTTACACAAAATAACTGAAATCTTGGAATACACAAAGCATAACCTTTACGAAGATCATCAATGATGACTATGAAGTCTTAAGTGTTAAAGAATTCTAGCCTTACCCTGCTTGAGGGGGGAAAAACTAATTTGTTTCTAATAATTTTATTCCATTAATTAGTCAATCAATGAAAAGGTTCAAACAAGCAAATCCAATATAGATGGAATAATAGACATTTCGGTTCAAGACGGTAACCTTAAAGCCACAGTTGAAGCTTCAGCCCGGACTGTATACAAAGTTTTCATGAGAGTTAGTAGCCAAGTCAGCTCCTTGTCTGTGCCTGCAATCTCTTGACATAGCTGCCAATAGAAACTATTAGTACCAGCAACAGGGAAACCAACCCAAAACCAAGCACAAAACAACCACCATTTTCACTGTAACAGTTGAATACTACCAACATGAAATTATCTTGTTATGTCATTATAATGGCCCACAGAGTTCATGAAATTCAACTTCTCTAATATTTTTATGTCATTTGAAGGAAGCTGAGAATTTCCAACTTCTTATCAAACACAAAACCAAATTAGATGTACCTTTTTTTGTAAGCAAATTTACATAATCATGCCACAGTACCTTTAAATACCATAAATGGGGAAGGGGGGATTCAAACCTTGGTTCTCTGATCCACAGGGGAGATTGAGCAGTGCCACACCCACCTTTTAAATACTACGAATCACTAGCCACCATTGAATTTTAAGCAAGAGGGCTAAAGTCTTTTGCTAATATTACACACCAATACAACTGATGGACACAATTCTAGCCAAAGACGAAGAGTTGCACATGAAATTGCCCCAAAGCACATCACAAAGGACCTCTACTTCCTCAAAAAAAAAAAAAAAATCAGCTTGTACATTGAATAGAAGATAAAAAAAGAGAATGTTTCATGAAGAATGATTCAGTGTCATTGTTCATGTGTTTGAGCTTCGAAGTGAAGCTAAAACACCTATAATCACAAATGATCAAGGATTGGCAACTTTAGAGCCGTTGTAGTACAATCAAACATCATAAGAGAGAGTCAATCCTCTATTTGTTTATCAGGATTAGCAAGAATGTTACTCAAAAACAAAATATACACATTGAGAAAAAAATAAAAATATTCATGCGAGCAAAAGGGTCATCGGGAATTACAAGATTGATGAGGATAGATCTCCTGAAGGAGCAGAGCTCTGGCCCTATTGATGGTGATAAAGCATAGGTTTATATGTTCCTCAAGATCTTTAAGCTTGCGCTGGAAACTGTCTTGGTCTTTTTGGAGGCTTTTCATCACCTCTTGTATGGGATGCTTTTCGATGCCCCTCTCCAATCCAAAGCGAATGAGGGACTTGTGATGGTCAACTGCACCTCTGATATTATCAACGAGGCAGTTCATGGTGACAAGTTCCTCGTCCAATTTATAAGTGCCCCAAAAAGCAGCCTCAAGCTGCGCTACACCGGCAACTTCTTTGCGATCAACTCCTCCAGCAGTGCAGATGAAACAGAGGGCAGACCCAGTTGTGGCGTGGCGGATGAGGCGAATTCTAGAGCAGGATTTGCGGAGGCGGCGAGTAAGCTGTGGTTTGAGCTCGTAATAGCATTCGTGCATTTGGCTGAAGTTGTGAGAGTCAGGGGATGGAAAAGGGTTGCCGAGGCGATCAAATTCAACAAATAAGGTGAAGATGTGATTGCATTGGGATTCGGAGAGGGAAGAGTCTAGATTAAGGACTTCAAGGAGGGTTTGAAGAGGAGAGTAAAGGTCACGTGCACGAATGACACTAAGGTGTAAGAGAAGGCAGAGAATGGTGGTTTTTTCGCTATGATCAAAGTAGTCTTTGACAAGAGTGGTGAAGGGGCTAGTCTTGGCATGAAGAAGTGCCTCTTCTACGCATTCTTTGTTGGGGTCAAGTAACTCTGATAATAGTAACTGGTAATGGTCAGGGTTGTGGCTGTGGCTGTGATGCTGAATCTCACCGTTTTGTTCGTGTAATTGTAATTGTAAATTGAGAACTTTGGAACGCATTAAGCCGAAGGAATTGGTTTGGATAGCGAGGGTGAATTCGCGACTGAAGTTGATGTTAGTGGGTGAGGGTTGAGGTGAGACGGCCTCCGTGGAATTCCCTGTACACCAAAAACGAAAAAACCGGTTAGCGTATTTAGACAAACGGGTGGTGTGCGTTGAGAAAACTTGATGCTGGTTCAGCTTACCTTGCGAATGCTGCGACGGCGGCGGTGGTGCAGCAGAGGAAGTTGTTGATGATGATGATGATTTGAGTGAGAGACACTGAAGCATTTTTGGTATCTTGATTGTGGATTTGGGTGCTATTGAATTTGATTCCCAATTCTCAATTGCCTATAAGAAGAAAGCACAGATAGGGTTTTTGACTAGTCCTCTTTTTCAGTCTAGACCGAGGACTACATACAAGATACAACTACTACATCTTGATACGTATCGTTCTCCACTTCTCTCACAAGTCACAAAGTCAAAAAATCAGAAATAGCTCAGAAAAGGTTCAAGGATCTAAACCACAGAGGACCTTTGGATTGCGCGTTCGCGCGTTCGCGTCCATGTTTGACACTTTTTTTTTTTTTTTTTAAGCTTGTTTGTCACTTTTTATTAGTCATGGACAGTAATTTTAGACCAATAAACAATAATTTTTTATATAAACAGTATTTTTTATATATTTAAAAATTATTTTACTACAGTCTTTTCAGTTTTTAAGTTTTAACAATAAGTTCTATCAAAACAGACCTGTATACCTACCTGTTTCTGAATAACTAGCCCGGTCCTGATTTGTATTTAGGGCCCATGCAATAAAAGCTAATATTCAGACCCAAGAAATATGGGGAAAAAAAAAATCACTACATAGACTAGAAAAATATAGATTGCAAGATACAATTACCTCTCCAGACGATGGTTGCATTGACTTAAAAAGCTAGTTTTTTATTTTATTTTATTTTATTTAGGTTATTTTTATTATTATTTTATCCCATATGTGCTTCTAAAAAAAAAAAAATCCTATAGGTATAAAGTGAAATGATAAATGGGGAAGTAGAAGATTAAGAAGAAAAGAAGAATGGGAGTTCGTGCCAAATTGGGCAGAGGTGCCCGACAAGAGACAAAAAGAGGGGCTGAGAATTGATGGTAGCAAAAAAACATGCACAAATGAGCCTTTAGAAGCCTCAATGCTTTGATTTTTCCTGAGCAACTAAACTCAAAAAGGACAACTTTTATCCAAACACAAAATTGTCACTCACATCCCATTTAAAGAAGAAAAGCCCTTCTTAATTGTAATTTTGTAGATTTCAAAAGCTCCGAAACAGATTTTGCAAGACATGAAAAAATGCCGGTGAATCGTTTTCTCTTCTGAAGTATCTGAGACAACCATTAAAAATAAAATCGTGATCTTTTTGTGTGTGTGTGTGTGTGTGAATGAACGATTCATTAAAAGCAACTAAGAAGGAATTACAGCGACAGAGCAAAGTCTGTTATAAAACACTCCATTACAATCATCCTTAAACACCCTTAAGATGTCCACAGGCGGACTACTAAGGAGCCTAAAGTCTGCTTCTAGGCTAGGACTCATTCTTGCAAGACTATCCGCACACCTATTCGCTTGGCGGTAGCAATGCTTGAATTGGATCCGAGGAAAGCGGTTGACCAGAGTCCTACAATCATCTAAAATAGGAGACACAGCATTATTCACATAATCCGGGTTCCCTAAAGCATCCACAATATATTTAGCATCAAGTTCAACTATAAGAGAAGAAATATTAAGATTGCAGGTCATATTGAGTCCATCTCGGAGGCCCTAAAATTTTGCTGTAAAGCTAGTAGCAACCCCGATTAATCTGATAAATCCTACTATCCATTGACCATTGTTATCCCTTATGACACCTCCACACCTAGCTGGACCTGAATTTCCTATGGCTGTGCCATCTGTATTCAACTTCATCCACCCTTCAGGAGGTTTTTCCCAACAAATTCTCTTGATAGCCTGTTGCCTCGACATTCTTGGGGAGGAGACACGGTGAGTGTATTCTACTGCCTGATTAACTATCTCCCTAGACATATTTGGCTTACTTGGACTGTTCCGAAAAACTAATGAGTTCCTCCTTTTCCATATGCTCTAGACAGCAAAGACCATTCCAGTTAAGCCAATCTTGAAGATCACTGTTCCAAAACCTTTGATCTGCCACCTAAATTCCCAATTGAACCCAGACAAGCTTCGACTGAGGGCAGTCCCGAAGCATGTGCAAGATTGTCTCCGACTCCACATGACAAATGGGGCAACAGTCATCTTCCAACACACCTCTCTTTGCAAGACCAGATTTGACCCCAATGCTATTATGGCCACACAACCACAAGAAGAATTTGATTCTAGGCAATGTATCAGCTTTCCATACCCAAGAGAGCGAGTAAGGTTGGCTATCTTCACTGGTCATTAACAGGTTGTAAGCACTTTTCAAATCAAAAACACCTTGGGGAGAACCATTCCAGACTAGCTTATCCTTACCTCTACTAGTAATAGCAAGAGGGGTAGCGCGAATCATCAATTGGATATCTTTTGGAAGATCACAGGAAATGGCATCCCAATTCTAGCTAGTATCCAACACGAAATCCTTAATTTTCATGCTGCTTGCCTCCTTAGAAAGAGGACCCTGAACAAGGCTACGGAGGGAGCCTTTTTCCAACCAGTTGCTATACCACAGACTTAAATCATTGTCTCTACCTACCACCCATCTGCTGCCTTGCAGAAAAACATCCCTCCCTTTTTTCATTGCTGCCCAAATGGAAGAACAAGGAAGCTTATCTGAATCAGTGGCATAAACTCTTCTTGTAGAACAATACTTCGTTTTTAGAACTCGAGCCCACAACGCCCTATCTTCGGTGTGGAAACGCCAATTCAGTTTGGCAAGGAGGGCAATATTCCTTTCTCTAGCAAAATGCAATCTGAGAGCCCCTTCCTCCTTTGATTTAATAACTTTTTTCCATCCTGCCTAGTGGATCTTCCTAGAAGACTCTGAGGACCCCCAAAGAAAATTTCGATTCACTTTATCAATCCCTTCCAAAATTCTGCTAGGCAGATACGAAATTTGCAACACATGGGTAGAAATTGCTGTCAAGGAGACTTGAATAAGTACTGACCGACCAGCTATTGATAGCACATTTACTTTCCAATCGAAAAATTTTTGTTTAACTCTGTCAAGAATGAAATTGAAATCTTGAGGTCCTGTGCCAACATGCTTCACAGGGAACCCCAAATACTTTCCTAAGGCAAGAATGGAGGCAAACCCGATGATACCACATAATTCTTCCCTCAATTCTCTACTCACGTTAGGAGAAAAATAGACTCTTGACTTAGCTTCACTGATGGATTGCTTGAAAATCCTACAAAAGTCATCCAAAACCCCTCTTATTGCCAAGCTATTTTGCATGTCAGCTTTTGCAAAAAATAGAAGATCGTCTACAAACAGAAGATGAGAGAAGGCTGGACGATTTTGTGAAGTCTTTACTGGACGCCACTGCTTTACCTCACATTTTTCCTCTATAAGCTGACTGAGATAATTCATACAAATGATAAAAAGGTATGGGAGAGGGGGTTTCCCTGCCTTAGACCTCTGGAAGGGAAAATTGGGTCAGTAGCTTCTCCATTAACCAAAATAGAGGTCGAAACAATAGACACACAGTTCATAATAATGTCTATTAGGCTAGAAGGAAGATTAACCCTGATCAGCATTTCCTTTATAAAACTCCATTCAATCTTATCATACGTCTTCTCCAAATCTATTTTCAAAGCCATATAACCCACTTTGCCTCGGGAATGGATGATCTCTTGAGCAATAATGGCATTATCCACTTCCTTTTCTACCTGGAACAAAAGCCGTTTGAAGAGGAGATATCAAATTGCCCATAAAAGGTTGAAGCCTAGCAACGATAATTTTCGTCACCACTTTGTACACCGAATTACACAAACTGATGGGCCTATAGTTTCCCAAGGTCTCAAGTCCTTGGATCTTCAAAATAAGGGCAATGTGTTTTGTTTAAAAATTCAAGCACTCTCCTTGTACAAAAAATCTTCTTAATTTCTTCTATCACCTACTTCCGCACAGTAAGCCAAAATCTTTGGTAGAATCCAGCGTGCAGACCATCAAGACCAAGCTTTAAAAGGTTTTAACGACCAAAGAGCTGCCTTAATTTCCTCCTCCATCACATCCCCACTAATACTCTCTTTTTCCTCCTCCGTTAGCCTTAGTTGCCACTGGGAATTCATGGCCTTTGGGAAATGGGCACTGGATAAAGAAGTCGTATAGACATCCTCAAAACCTTTCATGATGAACTCCTTTACAGCATTTTCCTCACCAATCCACTCCTTAGCAGAATTTTTGATAGAGAAAATATGATTCCTCTTCCTTTTTATTAACGTTGAGAGATGATAGAAAATTGTATTACGGTCTCCTTGAACCATCCAATTAACCCGAGATTTCAACGCCCAAAGCTCTTCCTCCTGATTCAAAACTGTGTCAAGCTCCTTAATCAGCTCATTTTCAAGATTTAGAAGAAAGGCCGATGGTTTAATAGAAACTGCTCATTGGATACCATTGAGCCTTGCCATTATGTTCTTCTTTTGGGAAAATATGTTTCCAAACTGCATCTTATTCCAAGCAGTAGCATCCTTTTCAAACTTTCCAATGGCATCTTCAAGGCGAAAGTTTGCCCCCCACGCTTGAGCCACAATTTTTGGGAAGGACACATCTATCAGCCAGCAAGTTTGGAATTTAAAAGGCCTCTTACTATGATTATTTCTCCCTGGTTGCATCTCCAAGAGGATCGAGCAGTGGTCCAAGTGACACCTTGTGAGATGGACTACTCTAGCATCGGGGTAAATTAGGCACCAACTGGGATTGACAAAAAACCTATCAATTCTCTCTTGAATCAAAGCCTGAACCTCCCTTCTATTTGTCCACATGAAGCAGGGTCCCTAAAAACCAATATCTATCATGTTACATTTGTCAAGACACTCTTTGAACAACAAAGACCTACTAACACTGACTGCTCCCCCCCCAAATTTATCATCCCCCAAAAGGGGTTCATTGAAATCCCCAGCTATCACCCAAGGCATATTTTGAAGATCTGCAACTTTCATTAGATTACTTCATAAAACTTGCCTTTCAGCACTCCTAGGACTAGCATAGACAACAGTAAATAACCAACTAGAATTAGTGGCTTGTACCTTTACTTTAAGATGAACCTCCTACTCTGTTTTGGCCAGAGGAGTTACATCCACCCTGTCTAAATCCTAGAGAACCTAAGGCCCGCCAGCATAACCAATGGTGTCTGTGTGGATTGCACCATCAAAAGGCAACCTATCAGTAATCTCCCTTGCTCTCTCACCCCCAATCCGCCTCTCTTTCACAGCTAAAATTGCAAGATTATGGTTCTGCACCAACTCCCTTACATGACTCTGAAAAGAGGCCTTCAATGCCCCATACAATTTCACACTATGATATTCATCATAAACACTAAAAATAGAAGACGAACACTCATTAATAGGAGGCATCAGTATCTCCTCCACCATTAAATTCCATTCGGTCCTCTTGAGTACCTCCCTCTTGAGCACCTCCAATATTTGCCCTTCCCTAGTTGACCTCCTCAAAGAGAATAACAACACTCCCATCTCCATCTCCATCTCCCTCGACAAAACATGGACAGTGGGACTTATCGTGGGTTGGAATTTCCACCATGGAGATCTTGCTTCTTCCTAAGCTAGATCGGACATTGGTAGCCACTCTTCCTTTACTCTTACTTTGATCAGCGGTAAAAAAGACCTCCACCTTTTCCTTGAGTTCATGATGAACCAAGCCATCACTGTCATCGGATTGGCTCGGGCTTTCGCTAATCTTGCTTCCGGATTCTTTGTTGCCGCCCCCTCCGAATTGGAAGCCCATCGTTGGCCGATTGGAAGTTGAGAACTCAAGTTCAAAAGGAGCTCTCTAGTTCGGTTCTCCATTGCAAGAACTTGGAGCTTCTAGCACAGACTCAGCAGAAAAATTTGGGTGACACACATTTGACTGAGCAAAAGTAGCTGCGCGCATAGGATTAGCTTGTGTCGCCCTTTGCCGAGAAAGGACCTTTTTACCCTTCACCGATGCCTTGAGACTTTGCCTAACAGGCCTAAGTTCTCCCTCAACCTAATTCTCATTATGGGTTGGCACTTCAGGGTTGGGAGAATGGATTGAAGGGAGTTGGGCCTGCAAAATGGGCTTATTGCCTAAAGATTGTATGACACTCAAAAATTGGGCTTTGTCCCCAATTCTTAAGGGGGGACAGATTGCGTTTAGCCTTTCGGTTTGACCTATTAGGAAAGCCAGCCCGACTCAAAGGCAAGCTCTCCTTACCTTCCTGCCAATTCATCCCCTTGCCCCTCAATGCGTGAAAGCTCACCCAACTTGTATTAGCCCCACCACTTTTCTGAACTTTTGTTTTGTTCTTCCTTCGAGCCACCACTACCCACGGACCATACGTCCCTTCCTGCATGTCTCCCTGCACATCCACTCGCACATTCTCCCTGGGTCCCACACTTGATTTTGGACTATCTTGCTTGAGTGCTGTGACGTGACATGTCCTCATGGGGATTAAGGATCACTAACAAACTCGTTAGTGAGTCTAACAACGAGCTCCATTTTTTGTTATTCTAGGCCATTCATCTCAAAACTACTTATGTAGAGCTGACTGCCATTATAATGATTGTCGAGTGCATTGAAAAGCAACACATGATAAGAGGTTGTTGGTATAGCAAGAAAAGTGCCGCCTAGGGGCAAGCCACTGATAAATTGCATAGCGTTAGTTGTGAAACCTTTGAGTTAGAGGTTTTCACTTTGAAAGGTATATTCAGCGATAAAGAGAAGCTCCCACTGTAGATTTTCCATGGTGGTGTTAATGTGAGGGTGTAGTACTGGCTGCAATGTATAGGTGGAGAGGATTGAGGTTGAATTGAAATACAGACTTCATTATTTCCTCCATTGCTAAAGATGGAGCTTTTCCTGAATGTCTTGCAAGATTATGAACACTCTTGTCTTGAAGGTCATATTGCTCTGGTACAACTTATTTCGGTACATTTCTTGTTTTGTGTTTTGATTTATCATTATTATTAGTCGAGTTTTGCACGATGTGCATTGCATTTTATTAGTTTCCTCCAATATTTCAATAATTTTGCTTATAAAAAATTGTAATCTTTAGTGACAAAATAGAAAGACAATAAGAGTTGTGTAATAATTTGAACATATTATATGTGTTTACAAATTTGAAAATTGCATGATATTCTATTTGATATAGATAGGCTTGTTGCATGCCTATGATAAAAAAAATGGAAATATCATTTTGATAAATAAAAATACAAATATCATTCAATAATTGTTTTTAAAAGCTAATATGGACCACACCACATCAACACTTTGTAAAATGTTTGTAAAATTGTTCGTCTAACATTACTCTTCTTTTATATACGGCAAGAGGAAGACATAGATTGAGAAAATATGAGAGAATTTTTTTTTTCCAATGGCTCAGCAAGAGAGAGAAAATAGTAAAATATGATAAAATTTCATAATTTATAGTAATAAATAAGAGAGAGAAAACTAAAAAATGCTATATTAATTAAGTAAGATAGTGTTTTTTGAACCATTAGATTATTTAGAGATTTACGATGGATAAAATGTGTAACTTTTGTAAAGTTATACGTAACTCTATACAATGTTACATTATTCAATATTTTTTAATTGGATGTAAATTATGACAAATCCACTGTTAAATTACATTATCTTTGTATATTCTCCATGCTTACAAAATTTTAAAGGTGATCAAAAATTAATAGCCATGCCAACAATCAATTGTTTAAATTTAAGTTTTTATAGTTAAAATAATGCGTAAAAGATGAGTTTATGGATCAAATGGTAAAAAACATCCAATTAACATGAAAATTGACTTGAATGTTAAAAACATATAGAACATATAATTCAACAGTGAGATTTTCAAAATATGAATTCTATAACAAGTTATTGGATGATGTAACATTACTTATAGTTACACTAAGTGTAATTTGAACCCAACCTATATATATATATATATATATATATATATATATAATTTTTTTTACATCCTTAATTATGTTATTTTTCTACAGTTGCAAAAATAATTAAATTTGCGCAAGAATATTATATTTCTAATCAATTTTTTCTCATATAAATCTTAAAAAACTGATGTCAAAATTTCACTATTCTTAAATAATTAATGAACCACTTAAAAAAAAAGTTATTTATTATAGAGTAATGCTACAGCCACAAACTATTTTACAATATTTTTACAAAATGTAAATGTGACCAACCTTTTATTAGTTTTCATCTAGGCCCGCTATTAATATTACTTTTTCATTTATCAATAATCACTCACCACATCAGCACTTTGTAAATTTTTATGTAAAGTAGTTTATATCTCTATTATTATTATTTATTATATTAGTAATCTTATTAATTACATAGAATAAATACTACAAAATTGGTTATATATAATGTCACTAAAAGAAGTTAACAAAACTAAATAGTTATGACTAATTTTAGTATATTCACAAATATTTAATTTTTTATGGCTTTTATGTCAATTGTTGTCAAAGCGACTAAACATGAGAAAGAATGTCATATTCTAAATCTATTATTATTATTATTATTATATAAGGAAAAATATCATATTTTAAAGCTTATTATAATTATAAATCAAAATATTTTCTTATACAATTGTAAGGACTCAAAAAGTAAAGGCCCCAGCCCACCTAGAACAGTGATATCTTGTCCCACAAATCAAGTCCAAACAATAGAATTTTTTAGAGAGTGAGTAAATAGCTCAAGTGCAATACAAGGATATGTCCAAGTCTAAGACCGAAGAATTCAAAGTAGCAGATAAGTGCAATTGGAACAACAATTGAGGATAATATCCTCCTCAGGAAAGTCCCAGGATCAGTTTCTTGTATATAAGTTTAGTTCTGGTTCTTTACAAGGTAATCTTGTATTCTCCTCATTGGTCTCTTTCTACTTAAAAATTGTTCATCCTCTTTTTTCTAGGGGGTTCCCTTCATTTTATAGTCTCTTCCCTAACATCCCAGACCTCCATCTATATGCTTCAAGTGATTCCTTAGGATACTTGTCCCATTAGGATCTTTTTGGAGGTAGTAGAGAGAGTTGTTAGCTACGATATTGTTGTTCAAGGGTCATTTCCTTGTTAATGCAACTGATAAGATTAGTGCAGAGCATTCAATGCGGAGGTGGGAGGTATCTCCTTCAGGAAACTTCCTCCCACCAACCTCGCTCCATCATTTGTTCTTCTCCTATCCTCAGGCCTCTAAGGAATATTAGTTGTCATGATTCTTTTGCTCTTCTTGGGTAGGCATAGTCCTTGGAGTCTACTTTACCCATCTTAGCCCAGATTAGGCGAATTTATCCTCGGCTAGGACTCCTTGGTCTTCGAACCCCCCACAATAATCTTTATAAAAATAATCATATAAATTCCTTTAATATAAATAATTGATGTATAACTATATATAATTAATATATGCATTTACTTCATTAGTTAATTTAATGAATTAATAAAGAAAATCCCAAGGAATGCGCCACATGGCAGAATTTCAAGCTTTCTCGTGAGGTCTCTGCTTTTCTATATATCTAAACTATCTATAAGAGGATTCCTCACTTTGGACTAGATTTTTATGTGGTTCAGAAATACTCCTAAACCTTACTTTTAAAGGAAAAACTTGAGAATAACCTAGTAAAAATATATCTCAAATTTCATTTAAAATGCCTACAAAATAGGACACTCTCCTACAAATCCATGTCTTCAAAACAAACTTATCCAAAATTTAAAAAAAAAAAGAGGGAAATTATGACATTAGCCCAAAAAAAAGTCTCATCACACGTACAAAGCGTGTGTGATGAGGCTAGTGTATGTATATATATATATTGACATTTGGTTAATTAGGTTCCTCATTTGTTGCATGTACTTTGCATCATTTAGGTGCGGTTTGGATAGCTGAATGCGTCCAGCGTTCAGCGTTTCTAGCTTTTTTTTTTTTTTTTCCTGCGCAC
Source organism: Castanea sativa (assembly GCF_040712315.1). Classification (NCBI taxonomy): domain Eukaryota; kingdom Viridiplantae; phylum Streptophyta; class Magnoliopsida; order Fagales; family Fagaceae; genus Castanea; species Castanea sativa. The sequence continues at coordinate 61,211,244 of NC_134013.1, read as the reverse complement.
AGATTTCAACCAGGGACAGGAGACATTGTTCATCACTGTGCGGGTACTGTTCATGCACTGTTCATGAACAGTACACACACTTCTCAGCTTTTTTTTAAATTAAAAATGGGACCCGCAGTACTATTTACACATTTAAAAATTATTTTGCTATAATATTTTCAGTTTTCAGTCTTCAGCTGTATCCAAACGGACCCTAAGGGTAGGGGGCTGATGCTATTGCTGTGTCGATTTTGTTGTTGTTGCGTTGTTGATGCTTTGTTGCTGTGTTGATGCTGATATATTGTTGCTGTTGATGCTATGTTGCTGTTGATGCTGATTATTTTTAGAGGAGGCTTTGTATTAAAACTTGTGCCTTTGTGTTTTAATATGGTTCCATTTTAATAATTAGAATTAGAATTGTTTTGTACTATTTATATATGGTTTAGAACTTGGGCTTGTGAATTGTGATGTATAACAGGTATATATAATACGAGGATTTTTTTTTTTTTGCAATTTAACACCAAAATGCTAACAATTTCATTAGTTAGTATGATTTCCAAACTATTTAGAAAACTAACATTTCGAGTCTCTTAGACTTGAGTTCACTATAGCAACTTGAGTCTCAAAGCCTCGAGTTCCATGAGGTGTTAAAGTTGAGATGGGAAAAAAAAATTCACTTGGAACTCAATCTTAAAGATTCAAGTTCCTTAATAGAAAAATCCACGATCACTCCTCTTTTCTTTCTTACTTTCTCTTTCTTCTTCAGTTCACACAATTTCTTATTTTCTCTTTCTTTCTCTCGTCTCTTTGCCTTTGTTATTGCTCTCTTCTCTCTTCTTCAATTTTTTTTGCATAAATTTATTTGGCCATTAACAGTAAGATCGATCACTCTCTCTCTTCGATTTACATTATACGCAACAAAAGCCCCTGAAGTACTAGTTCATCCCCCCCCCCCTCTCTCTCTCTCTCTCTCTCTGTTTGCGATTTTGGTAGCCGATCTAGTGGTGGCCGTGGTTGTGGGCTGGTGCACCTTAGTCGGATACGCACGGTCAAGTTGTGTGTGCAGCCGTGGCCAAATTTTTTTTTTGAAATATTTCATCAAAACACATCGATTTGACAACTTACTTTAAAGAAATAATCCTAAAATCATCTCAAAGTCTCTCTTGTTCTCTCCATCTCCTCTCTCTCTCTCTCTCACCCATGGCTCTAGTAGTCCAACTCTCCCTCAGACTCCCTCCATCTCTCACTTTATTATATACTAATACTCTTAAATTGGTATATGTATACCATTATATGAAAAACATTCTTAGCAATATATAGAAAATATAAATATAAATATAAATATATTTATTAATTTATTAATAAACGTATTCTGTCGCATTTGTATCCTATTTTTTCAAAAGTTTCTGTGTCGCTGCACCACACCTTAACCCAAATCCACACCCATGCTTCCTAAGCAGGAATTGGAGTATTGGAGTTGTTATATAGGATCATTGGGAATGGTTATGGCCTCGCTTTCTTAGAATATTACTCTTCCACAAACTATTGCTGAAGTTGAAGCCTTGGCTGCAGTTCGAGCTTTAGAGTTTGCAAGAGAGCCGGGGGGTTGAATCTGCAATCCTTGAAGGCGATTCAGAGCAGGTCATAAATGCCCTTAAGGATGCCTCTCCTTCCTTTGCTGCCTTTGGTCTTTTAATTCAGGATGCTCAATCTTTAATAGAATCCTTCTATTGTATTAGTTTTTCTTATGTTCGGTGTAAAGGAAAATTTTGTAGCTCATAACCTTACTAGACATGCTAATTATGTCATATGATTTTTTAGCATGGATGGAAGATGTCTCATTACACCTTTTGGTTGTAATTCAAGCCGATTTGGCTGACCTTAGTAAAATTCACAGCTTCTTTCTCAAAAAAAAAAAAAAAAAAAACTAGTTTCTTATGTATGCTTTTCATCATTCAACAAGTCTACTCAAATGTTTCTGGTTATCTCCCTGTGGTAAACCAGCCGACATAACAAACCTTTTTAACTTCTCATATTGTTCTTTAATGCATAATTTCTGACTTATGAAAATGAATATGTTCATCTAGCGCATCCCATTTGTTGGTATGAAGATCCGATACATGTAAGTATAGCCTAACTTCTTCAGTACATACTGCATGCATGACTAGTACACACATTTAGATCATTGAAAGAGAAGAGAACCATAACACAGGCCTTCAATTTTAAGACACAAGACACTGTTATAAGAATAGAAGTACGCACAGGAATTTGAATTACACCATCCATCTTCCATCCAAGAGTCATAGTAATTTATCAAAATGGATTAGAAATAATTATTGCAAGGAGAAAGAACATAACATGGGGAAACTATTTTTCTTACCAAAATTTTTTACATGAGACAAATCATCTTCTGATCCAGGGCAGTAACTTATGTTCAGAACTGGGCACTAGAAAAAGGAGAGAAAAATAAGAAGATAATAAAAGCAGAGAAGAGTACAACCAAAATTCAGATGTCTAAACCATTTTTAACTTTGCTTTTCATTTTGTTTTTTAAAGTTTTCTGCAAAATTATTCTTGATAGGAATGTCAATTATTAAATCATTAGATGCCTTTTTTAGAAGCATCTATGCACTAAGAAGCTAGCATTACGTAAGATAGCCAAAAATGAATAACAAATGCTAATATACAAATATTAGATCCAATATGTGTCTAAATTAAGTGAAAAAATAAATGAGGAAGTATAATATTAAGAAGAAAAGAAGAATGGTAGCACGAACGGACCATTTAGGTTCGTGCCAGAGTGGGCAGGGTTGCCTGACAAGAGACAAAAGGAGGGGCTGAGAATTGATGGTAGCAAAAAACATGTATCATGGTCTATACCAGCACAAATAAGCCTTTAGAGGCCTCAATACTTTGATTTCTCCCGAGCAACTAAACTAAAAAAGACAACCTTAATCCAAACACAAAATTGTCAGTTGTCACTCATCCCATTTGAAGAAGAAAAACCCTTCTTAATTATAATTTTGTAGATTTCAAAAGCTCCGAAACAGAATTTGCAAGACATGAAAAAATGCCAGTGAATCGTTTTCACTTCTGAAGTATCTGAGACAACCTTCAAAAGTGTCTGAGACAACCTTCAAACATAAGATCGTGATGTCTTCTACTTTTTAGACAAGTGATAACTGTGTAAAGAGAAGTAACCATTACAAGCTTTCTAATTCTGCTATCTTTTTCCCTCAGAAGAAACCGGCATTATTGAAAATCAAGCACAACCCAATGAGAGAAAGTAATCAAGGCATCTAATGTAGACAACAAAAATCAAGCCCACCCCAAGCTTCACTTTGATATTAACAAAAAATAATAGTTACACAAGGTTTCTCATACATTTATGGAAAGAAAAAAAAAATACAGCTGTTCTTTATACACTTATCAAACAGCTGGATTTCTTCTCTCATGTTTCAAAAAAGAAAAATATAATAAATAGAAAGTCAAAAAAAAAAAGTATGTAACAAATATCACTCTCAACATTATGGTTGCAAACAAATATATTTTATTCTGTTGTTTTAAATAAGAAGCTTCCAAGGGCCACGTGTGGGGTTCCTTCCCCCATGACTGTTGTCAAGCTGATCTCTTTCTCTCGTATTCGATCAAGTTCCATTACCACATAGCTCATGGTAGGTCGCCTCTCACTCGAAGGTTGGACACATTGGACTATCAGTTGTATGACCTCTTCCATGCCTTCAGCTGTAAAGGTATTGTCCAATCTTTGATCAATGATGTTGGAGAACTTGCTATCTTCTTGATTATTTTGCACCTTAAAGGAGAAATACAAAAAAAATTTAGCTCCAAATAAATTCCAATCAAACAAGCGCCTCAAAGCTACTGCCTTTATAGCCATATTGTCAATTTGCTTAAAAAAAAATCACTTAAAGCTTGCATAGGACAGTCAAAATCTTGAAGGCTACAAAGACATAAACATGCACAAGCAAATGCACATATTTCTTTTTGAATGAGCTACCATGATGATATCTGCAGTGACCGACCCACAAACACACAATCATCTGCTGATCAACATATGATTTAGAGAAGCTGATAGAAGCATTCACTATTGTATTAAGACAATCACGTACCCATTCAACCAAGTTCTGATTTGAGTCAAAAGAAGGTGATTCAGTTGCTTCCCGCCCACTTACTAACTCCAGAAGGAATACGCCAAAACTGTATACATCACTTTTTTCAGAAAATCGCCTGAACTCTATCACTCTGCATCAGTGAACAGAATATAGATCGAGTGATTAACAATGTATCATCTAATTAGTCATAGAGTTAACCCCAAGGGTAGCATAGCAATTGAGGACCACACCTCATGAAGTGAAAGTCACAAGGATGACTCCCCCACCCCTTTTTGGGGCCATTCATGAAAAAACAAGGACAATTAAAGAGTAGTAGTCTGGAAAATAATGAAATGGAAAATTAAGGAGTATTACTCCGGGGAGAGGAATATCTCATCTGCTAGCACTTGAGAAGATGGGCCTGCAATATCAGCTCTTCCGAGGAAATTACGAAGTCCTGCATCTGCAACCTTAGGTATAAAATTTTCATCTACAAGAACATTGGCTGTTTTGAAATTCTTATGTATCAAACGGGGAGACAGGGAGTGAAGATGAGCCAAACCTGCACATAGACAACAGGAGCAATGAGATCTAGATGACTAAGGTAGCAGGTGCTTCAAGACCTTTTGCATATGAAGGAGGAACTTTCAAATAACTGAAAGCCTTACAGTAGCTTACAAAAGAATTTGTGGGACCAATATCAATATTTCGATATTTTATCTAAAGAATAGAAAAACGGATACCAGGAAAGCCACAAATGCTCACTGATTTTGCAGAGGATCACCTTTAGCTGCACCTAGGGCTATTGTAAGTCTAAGCTTGAATTCTAGCAATTCATTTGGAAGTTTCCCAGTGCCTGCAAAGGGAAAATCAATTCTTCAACATGGATCGGAATTAAATGTTGCAGAGGGCAAAGCCTATGTATATACTAAGCTGATATCTAGAACACAGAAGAAATGTTATATTGATAATAGTTTTGGTTACATACTGGATGCAGTTTAAGGTGAAGATCTATGGATAAGATTTTGTATGGAGAAAAGATACAGTTAAGAAATGTTAGCTTCACCAAAATACTTTAGTTAACTGAGGTAAATAAAAGCAAATATGGTGACTGGATAGAGAGTTACCGTACAAGTGACTGGAAATGTTTTTATTGGGTACATGCTCATATACAAGAAACTGCAGATTATTTTCCTGACAATAGCCCAATAGAGTCACAAGATTTCGATGCCGAATAGGTGAAAGGTAGCGTACCTGATAGTTAAAGTCAGTGCTGTTAGATCCAGCCATGAAAAATACTAAATTAAGAGATGTACTGTAGTAAAAAAACATGACAGGAAAACCAAGGAAAAAGATACAAGGTAAATCCATATACCAGTCCATTAGATTCATGAAATAAGAAAAGCAGGAAAAGATAAGAAACTCTTTTTAAATGTTTTAGTGTATTTGACTCCAAGAAGCCCAGAAAAGGCGTTCTTCAGTTTGAACTGACTTGTTTTTCAATATATAACAAGGGAGAATGGACATGAAGTATGACATTAGATTGGTTGGGCAGACTGGCAAAGGTTTAATCAACATCTCACCAATTAACTGGGAGAAGACTTTGTGGAGTTGACTTTGAGTTGTATATATTAATTCATTATATGATTCTGCAGTTCCAATGTATAAAATAAAAACCCCAATGGCTTTTGCTACTGTAAGCTTCCCACCGATGATTTTTGTTTTTTGTTTTTTTGTTTATATGCATTTCACCTCGAAATAAGAAATAGTATTGATATTGATACTAGATATTAAAAAAAGCATATTAATATTAAATAAAACAAAAAAGTAGTAAATATAAAATATAAATGAATGAATAAATAAATAAAAAAACCCTTCACCCTAGCCTACGCTACTGTCCAAAGGATTTCTCATGTGACAAGCACTGATCAACATCTGCAAGGCACTGCTTCAACCATCCAGAACAAGGAATTTGGAAGAGAAATAGAAAAAATAAAGGCAGCCAATACCATACCATGACATGTCATGGTGGAAGCAAAATTGAATACTATAAAGAAGCTTAAAAAGGAAAGCATTGTTTGTAATAAATGTTCAAATTCGCTAGTCAATTCTAGGAAAGTTTGTTAAGTATGATTTCATCTAAAGTGAACCTTAAATATAATAGGGAGATTTCAGATTGAAAAGAAAAGTGCTTTTGCATCTAGAATATGTTGTTTTAATCCGCTTCAGCAGTTCCCTAATATGTATATGAATTCATTTTTTTGTTGCTGGGTTTAGCTGTCTGGGAGGAAAGTGATGATCACCTCATCGATAAATTCCTGGCTAGGTGCTCCAAATCGCTTCTTGATGGCCACAAGCACCCCATCATTAAGCCAGCCCTCATATACCTCCCCAAATTTTCCTTCCCCGATTAATTGTTTATCACTAAAATTTTTTGTGGCAAGAGACAATTCTTCCATCTCAAAGCGCCTTGTTTCTCGAAATGACAACTCAACTCCAACATGTCTTCCCACTGCAGGTTATCATAACAGACTATGAACTGATTGTTCTTTACATTGAGCTTGCCTCTTTTGAAAACCTCATAGAAACGTATATGGCGTAAAAGTTACCTTGAACAGACGGATCAGAGGATCCTGTCTCAGAAGTTCTTGCAGCGCTTCTTTGGTGAGAGAGGCAGAACCATATAAAGAAGATAACTATCCCCACCAATGCCACGGCTCCTGCAGCAGCTCCTATTATTGCTGCAAGATGCCCTGACATCTGGTATGGGAAGCACTTCAGCTAAGCTGTACAGTATAATTGGGATTCAAATAGTTATGCATTGAACCTGGAATACAAAGGATACCACAAGCAAAAGAATCATAATCTACTGGGGAAAGAAAAGTGGCAAAAAATAAAAAGCAAGCAGTATTCATGCTTATTAAATTTCTATAAGCAAATGGATAATAGAAACACATTGGGCAGCAATGATAACCCTCAATCAAGAGTGGATAATTATTCAGAAACATAGATGGCAAGTCTATTAAAAATTTTCTGAAAGGGAGTAAACCAAACATGAAACAATATTCAGAATTAGGGTATGTATATGTTAGTAATTTGGTTGGATTTGACCTGACTATAACCCACAGCCCATGGATCATCCACATGGGTTATCTGATAAGTGGATTTAAAGTTGAGTTCAAAACTGATCGTGGAGTAATAACAATGAGTGGTTGGACGATTATAGGATCACTCATCCTACTACTGGGTTCATCCCTATTTGTATTTAAATACTCCTTCAACAGTCTGAATACAGAGAGAAATTGGGAGAACTAAAGTGTACTTACAATTTCTAAGTGCTCTCTCAAGCAAGTCATCTAAGTTTGAATACAGAGAGAAATTGTGAGAACTAAAGTTTATCTACAATTTCTAAGTGCTCTCTTAAGCAAGTCATCTCTCTAGAGGGACACCATCAAGAGTACTCTAGAACTTGGAGCATGGGGAATCATGAAAGAGACTATAGTAGCCTCTCCAGTGACAAGAAGGTGCTCCAAGAACTGTAGAGGTCATGAGGAGGAGTTTGTAAAGAAAGCAAAGATAAAGATCCGGCAAGTGCTTAATCGGTTCTACAAAGGTATGTGAATAATATGGCCATCTAATATATTCAACAGTTTGGAACAGAGAGAGAAGGGAAGTGGCTCAAATATACTAAAAAACTTGTAGATTCCAGAATTTTTAGTATATTTAAGCTACCTTCCCCTCTCTTTCTCATCTCCCTCCATCCCTCCCATCCAAACATAGGGTATGCGAAACACAACTGACTGTTTTTACCCCCAAAGAGAACTGCAAAGAACATAACTAAAAGTGCAGAAAGCTTGCATTGATGTTGAAATAAGTACGGAAAAACTGACATCATGACTGATTATGCGAATTAACCACTTAAATAAAGTCTACAAATACCAGTTCAATTAAGACATAGTTACAAGGCTAAATATGATCATTCAGAAACTCTAATTGCATGCTTTGTATTCAAATCAGAGATGCATGTAATGTAAGGTATTGAACCAGAACTCAAATCACCATCTGAAACTTTTGAACTAGTTGAAATTAAAAAAGCATAAATAGGAAAAGGGGGTCCAGACCTGAATTCCAAGGGAAGTAATGCAGCCAGATCTCTAAGAACCGCAGCTTCATTTGCCAATGACAAAGTGAAATGAATCTTCTAAATACCACTACTAACAGCCAAATCAGTATTCACCCACATTCCCAACATTGAAAAGGAATCCTCTATTTAAGGCAAAACCCAGCAATGAAATCAAGAAGATACCCCAAATAGTATATCCTACTTAAAAAAAAAAAAATCAATGAAACCCAATTAGGATCACGACCAAATCTTCAAGTCCCGGTACAGTACTAGGTCCAATCAGAATCACTATACTTCTTCAGTGGGCGATGATACAGACATACCAAAAAGGGTGATGATAAATACAGATACGTACCAGCTACTCTCTTAACTCCAAGAATGAAAACCCGGAAGCCTCTCTTACCTGTCTGTCTATCAAACTTTGTTGTTGTACTTTTAGTATTAAAAAAATTAATGGTAATGCTTTCTCACACTCACTCACTCACTCACTCTCTCTTTCTCTCTCTCACTGTATCATCGTTGGATACAAACAATGCCGACAGAAAGTGACATAGCGCCGACAACACTTTCAGGAGTCTATTTTCACACTCGCTCCACTTCCCATCTCTACCAAACCACCCAACTCAAAAATTATCCATATAAATACAAAACCCCACAACCCCAAAAACCCAAAAAAAAAAAAAAAAAACTCCTGTTATGCTTTTGATGATTCAAAAAGACACCAACAAAAACAAATCCATACCAGCAAAAAAAGGTGAAAAAGTATTGAAGAAGCACAGGAATAAAAACTTATCAACAAGGAAAGAGAAAGAGAGAGAAAGAGTGTGTGTGTGCGTGTGTGTGTGTTAATTTTTAGTTTGTTGTGTGTGCTGTAAAGCAGTACAATGGTTGTCTGATACTGCAAGTTGAAGAGGGTTTATTTTTCTAGAGTGTCCTGTACAGAGCATCTTTGGCTGTAACGGATTCACAGTACATATGAGAGAGAGAATGAAAGAGAGAGAGAGAGATACAGAGAAGAAGAGAGAGAGAGGGAGAGTTGCCCCTACCAGCTTGGCTTTACACTGATATACTATTCGAATGGCAGTCTTATTTTTTGTTAATTGAAAAAAAAAATATTGTTTATTTATTTATTTTTCTGTACAAAAAAGAAGAAAAAAAAAAAAAAAGAGAATTGAGATGGATGAAAGAAAGAGATTCCAAAGTGTTTGTAGTTTGTGGGGTTGCTATCCCCACCAGCCAGCTATGTTGACATTGCTCCTACTCACCTATTTTATATTGCTTATATTAAATATTATCTATAAAAAAAATATTGCTTATATATATATATAATAAATAAATTATTAAAAGCAAAAGGAAAATATAACGGCTACCTCTACGGCTCTACACTTTTTTTTTTTTTTTTTTCACTTTTCTTTACTTTTATATTTTTTATTAATTTTTATTTAATTTTCCCTTACGTGAACACTTCGGATTCTAGGCACTATTAGGCATTAGCATATTACGATGATAATGATGATGATCAATTGTTTAAGAGCTGGCCTAAGTTGTTTGAGATGTATCCCCCATGATAGATAGAAAGTCATTCTATATTTCCTCCTTTTTGTTTTTATTTTTTTATTTGGAGCTCTTGAGAATAATTAATGGGGGAGTTGTATGTTATTTATTTGATCTTGACCAAAATTGGGAAAATGACTTTTACAAAATAGTTCACTTGTAGCATCATTAGATTGGGACATAACGTAAAATAAAATGATTTAGATTTCAGTTTTTTTTGAGTTTCTCGTAGATAAAAAGTGAAATAATCTCTCAAAAGATTAATAAAATGCTAATTTTTTATTTATTTTAAGGGAAAAAAAAAGAGAGGAGTAGAATTTTAATGGGAGTGTGAGAGAGTTTGCATATATATATATTATGCCTGGTTATGATTGGTTTTGGAAGATCTGAGACTACAAATTGTGACAGCTATTAACTAATGACAAAAATAATGCAGTAGCCACCGTGGTTTAATAAAAAACTAGATGTCTCTTATCAAAAAAAAAAAAAAAAAAAAAAAAAAAAAAAAAATATATATATATATATATATATATATATATATATATATACTAGATGTCAACATCCAAAATTATTGTGGCTCAATGATTTTTAATCCTTTCTTATAAGTTATAACCAAACTTCATCTTGTTTTCTTTTATTTTCTTTTCTTGGTCTCACTTAAAGTGACACGTACCACTGGCACTGGCCTCTGTGTCGGTTTATTGATGTCATACGCTCATATCATATAAGCTACGGACCATTTAAAGCAGAATTATTGGCCCTATGCTAATTCCTATTCACATTAATTGCTACAAAATGAAGCAGTTCACACATTATTATTATTATTTTGACGGGAAGTTCACACATTATTTTCTCCAAAGTTTTCTACCAGCATAATCAGTGATGCGCTCTTGCAATCTCGCAATTCGAAATAGGTGTTGAAGTGTACGTTTGAAAATAATTTATTTAGTTTTTTTTTTGTTAAAAATATATGAAAATATATTTGTATGTCAAAATTCTTTTTGTAAAAGTGAAAAAATAGGAATTTTTTTTTTTTTTAAAAGTTATATATAAAAACTAAAAGTTAAGTTTATAGACGGATGCAAAAACAAACATATTATCATAAGCAGAACATTTTATTTGTGTGTTCTCTCTTTTACATTTTTTTAATTATTATTTTTGAATGTTTTGGTCAACAGTCATTGTTTTTGGTACAATGATGAAGTATTAGTTGTCAAACGTAAGTTTGAATTTGATTGTAATTTTGTATTCCCAGTCCTTTCTTTTATATCCCTAGGTATGGCGGGTGGATTTGTTATTTCCTACTTTCCTTTTGTTTACCCATCTCTTTTTTTAATAGAATTTCTTTATAAATAAAAAAAGTTTACCCAAGCTTGACTCTTAAAAATTACAATTTCATTGGAGCTGCTTAACTACTACCGGTACATAACTTTGTCAATACCCAATTACATTGTCAGAAATTTTCAAAGATTGTATAATAAATTTGATTTGGCTCAGTTTTCTTGGTAACCAGCCTAGATAAAGTAAAAATAGGTGGGACAAATTTTTCTTCCAAACCGGACAGAAGACCACCAATTAATTAGGTGAGGCTTGATGACACTATTTACGCATATTAAATTATATGGTTTATTAGATTATTTAAACAAGTCATATGTCTCATTAAATAGGTCAGATAATTTTTTCTTTTTTTAAGGAACAAACAAGCACAGACATAAGGAAGGGGAAAATGAATTCTAAAATGAGAGGTGCTACGTACATAACATTTTTACAACATTTTTACAACAAATCATAGGTGGTTAGTTGTTATTGGTTCAAATTTGAACCTAACACTAAGATTACTTTTTTGCCCCAACAATAACAACCAGTAACATCCTGCCATTTAGGATTTGTTGTAAAAATATTGTAAAAATGTTGTGGGCATATCATTTCTCTTCTAAAATAGGCCACATAACTAAACACATTGATGGTTTTATGCACTACTTTAAAAATCGAACCACATCAGCCGGTTCAATCAGTTAAACTAGGAACCAAACCTAGAATTGATCTGGTCAAAATTGGGAAAATCAGCAAAAAATCGGTCAAAATCAAGTTAAATCGGGAATCAAACCCTTTTTCGGATGTTTGACCAGTCCGATTTTTAAAACCATAGTTTTATGAATCTCCACATAGCAGATAGGAGAAAATTTTCTCTAAACCAATTTGGAGGTAAATTCTATATCTGTGTGTGCAATAACATTAAGAGTAGCATAAATAGTTGGAGATTAGGTACCATAAAGTAAAGGCTATTAGTTTAAATTTCTCTTTTCCCTATCCCTTGGAACCAAAACTCAATAATTAAAAAAGAACGAAATGAGATAAGAACCATTTAAGTTGTGAAAATGGAGAAATTATTAGGTCATCTCCTACCTTCTCTCATAAGGAGTGGCCCTATCCGTCCATCAAAAAGGACTGGCCCTATTTATAGGTCCCATACTGAGGCTGATTCATAGTGATGGGAGAGGAGTCCATGTTGTATATATAGTTATATAGAAATTTATGTTGTAATATATATGAGTAATCTTATTTTGGAAGTAACCGAACGAAGAGAAAAACCAAGTTTTAATGGCTCACTTGAGTAAGACAAAGCCCACTTAAGCAAGATTAGTGCGACATGAATGTGATCAGGAATTGAATAAATTGATCGTTGTACAGAATTGAAGTATAAGCACTTTAATGAGCCCGCTCAAGCAAACTTGTCAAAGTACAAAGTGGGGACGAGCAAGCTCATTTGAGTGCACGCTCGATGTCCATTTGAGCTAGATCATGAAGCTCGATTGAGCGAGACAGTTATAGTAAGTGTTTTTTCTATAGATTTTTTTTGAAAAACAAGGGGAAGAGAGACATTTATAAGTTCCTTTTCAAAATTTTGTCTCTAGCAACTAGTAATCGCCAAGGCTTGGATTTGAGGGCTTGTATTAATCAAAGTGACCATTCATTCATTTTCAGATGAATCTCTTCATTATTTATAAATATAGCCTACATATTCAGTTTTCTTATAGTTTTTACACCATTAAAGAGAAATTCACATCCTCCAAGTTTGCTACTTGAAGAATTCTGATTTAGTTGTATTAATATAGACAAATTTGCCTATAACCCTTTATCAAATTTGTTGTGTTATTTCATTGTTTGCCCTAAAATCCCTAACAGCACATCTGAGAAACATAATAATGTGAGCCACAAGCAATTTTGTCTAGAAGTCCAACAAGGCATTGCTACCTTAGATGATGTGTTCCACCGAGTTTGTAAGGGTAGCAACTGTGATTTTTTTGCAATTTAACACCAAATTCCTAACAATTTCGTTAGTTAACATTGTTTCTAAATTATTTAGGAAACTAACATCTTGAGTCTTTTAGACTTGAGTTCACTGGAGCAACTCGGGTCTCTGAGACTCGAGTTTTATGTGCTGGTAGTGCTAAGCTAGAAAATTTTCCACATGGAACTCAAGTCTCTCCCAACTCAAAAAACAAAGGCAACAAACCCAGAAAACCAAAGAGACATGGAAACAACAATCCCAGAAGGGAAGAAAATCAAATCCAACAAACCCAGAAAAACTAACCAGAGGGACATGAAGACAACAAACCCAGAAAAGAAGAAAATCAAACCCAACAAAATTCTTAGTTTCCTAAATAATTTCGGAAATGTGCTAAATAACAAAATTGTTAGCATTTGGGTGTTACATTGCAAAAAAATCCTAGCAACTGAGTCAACTTGTTTTGAGTCAAAATTGTTGTTATTATTATTATTTTTTTTGTAGAGAAACAAACACACACATACACACAAGATAGAAGGAAAATAGTTTTAACACAAAAGCAGACCATAAACTCCACTTAAAAGCCATGGAGTGATTTAGATTCGATTTCTAAATTATTCTTGTGAACGTCACAAGTTCGAAGAGACAAGGTGAAACATTGTCCCCCTCGTGCCTCCACAACTAACATTACTAAATTGGGGTTCATCTACGTCAAACAATCGAGCTTTCCAGTGCACCATGACTCTTGAGACTGTTCTGGACATGTCCTTATGAGACCTAGGCACCTAGCATTTTCTTCAAAAAAGATTGAATGGGACTTTTCAACTCAAGTATCATGAGGGATCCCACTCGAATGACATGTTCCTCTCTTTCATCGTCAATGCTAACTTCTTTCAGTTTCTCCACTGGTTTTTCTTGATTTTGGTTATCTTCTTTCATCCCTTTTTCTCCTACCACTATGCCTTATGCCTCCCTTCGGTGATTACCTTTTTAAAATGTTACTATGAGAATCGTGACCCAGTGGGAGGGGACTTGACCTTTTTCTAGGCTTTTTACTCCTTAACAAGTCTAGAGAAGATAGACCTTAGTTTTGAATTTTAAGGTGGAGATTCAACTATTAATGATTGTACCCCTAAACTAAGGAACTTAAATGAAGTCTCCACTTAATCGATTATAGAAATAATAATACTAAGAATAATAATAAATAGAATAAAATAAAATAAACCTCTAGAGGGATACATTTTTATTGATAAGTAAGAAAAATGACATGAACTGTAAACGAAGATTATTGGTTTTTTGCTCTAAATATGATTTAATAAAATAAAGATTGCAAGACTAAATTTTCTAGTCACAATCAAAGCAAAAAGTGGAAAGAAAATTATATGAAATCCTACGTCTGAAAGATTAGGCTCAAGGGCTAAGCTACAAGATGAAAAGATGTTAGACACTCCACCCTACCCAACATAAGTTGTTCTTCCAAGATACAATGGCCAATATAAATGATTCACCAAATTGTCACACAATTAAGTGGTAAAAATATCAAAGCAAAAAGGATGAAGAAACTACAAGAATTGTAACTAGCCTGTTAATTTATAGCCATTAATGAAAGATTAAACAAATATCATAAAGGTGAAAGCAAAATAACCTATTCTTAGATGCATAAACATACCATTGCGTACTCTTGGCGCAATTGTCACTCTACAAGTATAAATGCTTAAGAAGTGTGGGAGTTCAAATCTCCAAGGGGAGTTTCATACATATATGAACTTAGATTAGGCTAGAATAGAATTTTTCTCTTATATATATATATAATAATAAAAAGATGCATAAACATGATTTAGATGTATGGATATGCATGAACATATGTGAATGTGCAAAACCTAGATGCTTTTTCTATATGAGAAATAAACATATTTCATATACAATCATGAAAATTTAGATTAGAGCACAAATCTGGAAATTCATCATTTTAACTTATCTTACACGATTTCAAGTAATCAACATTATTCCTATGCAAAGAAAATGCATAGAGCTATCCTGATGACATGTGGATAACAATAAACAAGGGAAAACATAATTTTATTTTCGTCTTTTCATGATTTCATATGGTGCAAACCTAAAGAAACATTTTGAATTTTATTCTAATGATATATGAGCACATTGTTTAATCTAGGAAACCCTATTTATGATAAATATAATTCGTATAATTTACCTAAACATATGGATCTACACATCTGAATAATGGGTGCATAAGTGACATATTCAAAATATGGAATTTATTATTCTAGTGATGAAATCATGTGAAAATATGAATGCAAGATCATGGACATGTAATTCACAGATCTAAGGCTACCATGATAAATATTAAAACATGTCTTAAGTAAATTCTACCATAATGTATTTTTTTTGGATTTATCAAAGCAAAATGGACCTAACTAGACTTGAATACTAAAAAGATTAGCAACAAATTAAAGTGGGAAATTATTTTGTATTCACTTTCTGGGTTATAACCCTTTTAGAATGACTTGTTTTTTTTACCCAAACTAGAATAACCCAACCCGGCCCATTTGCCATGTCCTCCAATGCAATTTTCTTTTGGGGGAGGGTTATGAATGCTCTTATCTTGATTTCTGATAGTTTTATTTTTATTTTTATAATTCAATAGTTGAGGGTAAGGGGATTTGAATTTAGATGTTTCTATTGATAATACGTGAAAGTGTCAACGTTTTGATTTTTGATAGTTGTGTATTTGTATGGTGGTTAATGATAGAAACCTTTTGTTTTCCTGGAAGTTCTGCTGGAGGCCGGGTTTGTATAATGCTGTGAGTTTCTGGGTGGCGCTGGACAGAAGTAATGGACTCCACATGGATAGGCTTGGATTTGGATGCTTGAATTGCAATTAATTTGTTGCTTGCATTTATAATGGGCTGCAAGGTATTTATCCTCCTACAGAAGTGGCCTTTTATCAAAGAAGGCTCAAACTAACCCACCGGATCTATGAATGGGCTGTTGAGAAGGCCCACAAGCCATTTGGAATAAATTTTCAAGCGTCTTTCATTCGGAGAAGCCTTTTGCTTCCTTTTTAAGCAGGGAAAAAAGAAGAAGAAGAAATTTCTAGGGTCACTATTTTGCGCCACAACTTTGGTGTAATTGTGAGTAGTAGAGAAATAATAGTGAGTTCATGTAAAAATGATAGACAGTCAATCACAATATACTACATAAAATAGTTGTAAAAGATTGTGTAGTTTTAAAGTTACTCTTTTCAGTGTAATGGTAAGTTAGTAATAGGTACCAAGTGTCAGACGGCAATATGGTATTAGTTGGGGGTAATTTTTATGTTCATACTTTTTGAACTCTTTTCACCAATTTGGTACATTCTATTAATGTTTCATCTATTTTTATAACGGAAAGAAAATGTGTCTTTGCATGAATCACAATATTTTGACTCCAAAATCCAAATCATGGAAAAAAAAAATCTCATTAAACAAATGTGTAAAAAAAAAAAAAAAATGAAGTGAACAAATGAAAGAAGTGGACAAAGATTGAGAGGTTGAGTCGGTTCTTTATACGCTTTCCATGATTAACGAGACAAAGAGAACGGAACAACAGCAAAGAAATGTATAATATTAGAGTCTAAATTAGGTCATGAGCTGGCGTAAAACTAGTGTTTTGCGCTAGCCAATAAAAAATCGCCACGCCACCCGATAAATAGTACAACTCACTTAACCCACTAAACAGTACAGCTCGCCTAAACCCCAAATCAGAACCAGAACGAGTTAGGCAAAAATTTCTAGTTTCCTCTGCTTCCTCCCTCTTCCATCCTCTACTTCCCCTTGCCCAAATCTCCACCACACCACAAACCGAAGCATACCACCACACAAGTCACCGGATTCGTTGCTAGAGCTTGTAAACATGCTGGAGCCACCGTGAGCATGATGTTGCAATGCAAAGGTCTATTTTTCATGATTTTCCATTTTTTCCAATTTGGATTTCGAATTATTGATGGGTTTGTTTATGGGTTTTTCCTGTAGCCTCATGAAATATTTGTGGGTTTTTTTTTTTCCTGTATTTTGGTATCTTTATGAGTTTTGATTAGATTCCTAAGTGTTAAGATCAGTTTTTGCTTAGTTTTTGTTATTTTTGTTTGTGGTTTTTTTTTTCCTTGTATGGGTTACTTTTGTTTGCTTTTGGACGTGTTTATAAATTTTTGCCTAATTCTAATATAATAATACTGTTTTCGTTTTTGTTTTAGTGTTGGGAATACTCATTTGTTGTTCCAATTCATTGTAATGAATAGGTGTAACATAGGTTCTAATTTTTAATTTTGTGGTTTTGTTATGCATTTGCTTTAGTGTTACTTTATATGGTTGTATATTCAGTATTGTCTAAGATAACCATTTCTTTAGGCATTGAATAAGAATTGCAGTCTATTTATTTGTTTAGTCATTGAACAATTTGTCAACTTAATTAGATGTAAACAATGGGTACCATTCTATGGGCCTAAAATTAAATTGGAAATCAATTACTACATGTTGGATTGGAAGTAATATATAGAATGAAGTTGTTTAAATATTGTATCTACTAGGTTGTTTATGCTGTCCTATTTGTTGTGTATGGCTCTTCTATGGCAGCTTAATGCTCAAATCCATGGTATAAGGTATAGGAGATAGTTGTCATTTAACATAGATTAGGCAAAATTTTCTGCTTGACTGAATTGAATCTGAATTTTTTTTTTTTTTTTTTGGGTTGGTATTTATCTAACCCATTTGTGGAAGATTCAGAAGAATGTTATTTCTTGTATGATAGGATTTCTGACTTGTTTGATTTCTTTTATAAAAAGAAAAAAAAAATTGCTTCTAATTTATATTAGAGAAGGAGAATGTAAGTAAAATATTTCCTATATATATTTCTTTCAATTTTTCATGTTTCTTTAATTTTCAGTTTGTGTTTCCTTTTTGTTTGTTTGTTTTTTTTTTTTTTAACCTTGACTTAAAGTTTTGGATTTGCTTTTCTTGGGATGTTGTTTAATTAGTAATCCAACACTGAAAAGTTATATATTTTTAGTCTCTATATTAGTTCAACCACGAAATGAAATTAATGGAATGAGAATCTTGCAGGCTATTTATTTGTTTAGTCATAGTCATAGCCTTGTTAGTTTGTCAACTAAATTAGATGTAAACAATGGGTACCACTCTAAAAGCCTAAAATTGAAAAGGAAATCAATTACTAAATGTTGGATTGGAAGCAATATATTGAATGAAGTTGTTTAAGCATTGTACCACTAGGTTGTTCATGCTATCCAATTTGTTGTGTATGGCTCTTCTATGGTAGCTTAATGCCCAAGTCCATGGCATCTAATGGTTCCCTCCCCTTGTTCCTTAGTTCTCTCCCTATTTGTAATTAATTTCTTCTTTCTTCTTTTTTCCTTTCTTTTTAATTTTTTGGACTGCTTTGTACTCTTTGCATAAGGTAGATTTTTATATATACATCTTTCTTGTTAATTATACATATGATGTCCTGTTTGTTTATGCAGTCCTATTTGTTGTGTATGTCTCTTGTGCTCTTTGCATAAGGTAGATTTAAAAAAAAAAAATTGTGTTTGATCCATAAAAGATTCCGATAAAGATGATGAACTCAATAGAAGATAAAATATGTTTTAGCAAATTTGTTGAGATGCATGATTGACTATTTTAGTACATCTAATGCTAAATTTGCTATAAGGTTCATTGGTGTCTTTAAAAGAACTTTATGTAAATTTTTATTTAATGAATTGGCTAGAAGTTCTCATTTCAATTTCTCAGGATATGGAAGACCAAAAGCAGTTGGCAAATGTTTGGCAAAGGACTAGAGATCTTGGTGTCTACAGCTATTAAATAGTTTTCTCTTTGGAAATTTATAATCATTTTGGCTAAGAATAGGATTCATTTGGTTGACATCCTTGGTTTTTTATTTGTTAAAAATGTATGTAATGTGACATGTCTTGTACATTTTTTATATTTGTTAAGCACTATTTTTTATAATGATTGCAATAGCTCATTGTTACGTTTGTGTGAACAAATCTTCAATAATCAAGATGATTTAAATTTGTTGTCAATTTTATTTTCAACTAGATAGACTTTGTATCACTAATTATGATTAATAGAGAACAAAGCGAGAGAGAAAAATTATTAATACCCTTCTGAAAATTTTCTTCTCCTATAGGTAGGAGCTTCCTCTCTCACTCTAGGTGGGCTTTCCTTTCCACTACCTGAGAACAGTGGACTCGTGAGAACACAATATGGATTCAGAATTCATTGAGAGTTTACAAAACATACAACTCACAAAGGAAGAGGGTGAAATAGTGCAAATACAATCAACCCCAAGAGAGCAAACTATTGTACTTGAACAAACATAATCTTTAAAAAAATTACTCATGCTTTCACTCCTTTGAGTTGTAGATATCCCAACACAAAATATTCTTTGTAAGTAAGTTGGAACCATTTTTCACGCTACATATAAAAATTTCCCAACCAATCACTATCCCCCAATCCATAATTCTCCATAATCTCACTCCATTCTAACTTAAAACTCTTCAATGGTGACTATATCATGGATGCAATTATGAAATTCTCTCTGAAAATGTGAACATTTATTATATACACGGGACAACTAGTCTGAAACTTTCTGTAAAAGATGTTACATACACAATCTATGAGTTGCATTTGACAATACATCTACAATTGCCTTAGCCATAGCCTTTTTATCATCTGTTATAATTGTAGAAGGAGGATTTTCAATCATTGCATTAAGCCAAGTCTTCAACAACCATATATAAGATTCTGTTGTTTCATTCACAAGCAAAGCACATCCAAACATCACAAATTGATGATGGTGGTTAACCCCCGTGAAAGGAACAAAAGGCATCTTATAACGATTTGTTTGGTATGTAGCGTCAAAAGTAACGACATCTCCAAAATATTGGTATGCCATTCTTGAAACTAAAAATAGTTATCAAATAAATGATACCAGTTGTGTTCTAGAGGCTAAAGTTGACAGTGGAGAGAATTCAACAACCACAATAAGAAAACTTGTTGAAAAGGCACCTATAAGAAAAAGCAAGATCCTCATTCAATTAAATTCATTTTGTGGTTGAAATAATATAGAGATTAAAAATATAGAACTTTTCAGTGTTCGATTCCTAATTGAACAAGATCCCAAGAAAAGCAAATCCAAAACTTTAAGTCCAGGTTTAAAAAACAAAAAAAAGGAAACACAAATTGGAAATTAAAGAAGCATGAAAAATTGAAAGAAATAAATATAGGAAAAATTTTACTTACATTCTCCTTCTCTAATATAAATTAGAAGCAATTTAAAAAAAAAAAAATCAAACAATTCAACAATCCTATCATACAAGAAGTAACATTCTTTTGAATCTTCAACTAATGGGTTAGGTAACTACCAACCCAGAAAAAAAAAAAAAAAAAATTCAGATCAATTCAGTCAAGCAGAAAATTTTGCATAATCTATGTTAAATGACAGTCATCTTCTATACCTTATGCCATGGACTTGAGCATTAAGCTGCCATAGAAGAACCATACACAACAAACAGGACAGCATAAACAACCTAGTAGGTACAATGCTTAAACAACTTCATTCCATATATAACTTCCAATTCAACGTGTAATAATTGATTTCCTATTCAATTTTAGGCTTATAAAATGGTACCCATTGTTTACATCTAATTCAGTTGACAAATAGTTCAATGACTAAACAAATTAATAGCCTGCAATTCTTAACATAGTGTGCCCCTTTTTCATGTAGAACAGTAGAAATGAGTTTATATTATCTAAAATGAGAATCTATAAGTATAGCAGTTAGATTAAGTTGTTACAAATTTGGCTCTGCCCTAGAAGTGATCCTTGTTTTACAGATATTTAGCATTGGCATGTCAAGCAGTGCCAAAGTTCATATTGTATAATTGTATCCATGACCTTACCCTCCATCACATACTGCACTTACTTTAAAATGCCTTTTTCTCCCCTATAATTTTACTATTTCTGGAGATAGTGGTTCATGTGGTGTTTTGGTTTGTCTATTTCAGTTCTTTCAAAGGAAGAGAAATTGGTAATGAAAAGTTGATTGGCATTCTTGACAAACAGAATATTGGATATAAAAACGTTGATGCGCGAGGATTGATCACTGGATATCAATTCTACAGGTGATTGTAATCTTCTTTCTTTTTGTATCAGCATATGGCATATCCTGTTCCCTTTCTCCAAATTTTTCCCTTCTCACGCCTTTTATTTTCTTATTCCCTTATTTCACTTACTACCTCTAGACAGTAGACTATATCTAGGCCAAACTTTTTTACAATTTACACCCACCGTGGGCTTGGTCATGTACTGCCCCAATTTTTAAGCCTATGCTGAAATGAACAAAGACTTGCAGTTTTCAAAAGCCTTTGGTCCATTAAGGGAAATACCGGAATAGATATCAGTTTATACCCATCTAAAGGTCAAGGGTTTCATAATTAATGGAAAGATGCTTTCCCTAAATGCCTGTGGTCCATTATAGGCACCACTTGACGAAAGATTAAGTCTTGTTTGATGCTGTGTGTGATGCAACATCAATGCTGCCCCCCCCCCCCCCTTTTGTTGTTGATATTTGCGTTTGCATTATCCTAAACTTCTTTGTGTAGGCTTACTACCCTGAACGTTTAGCAAAGTGCTTCATTCTACACATGCCACGATTCTTTGTGAGGATTTGGTTATCTTAGACAAAACTGAATATACAACCATATAAAGCAACACTAAAGCAAATGCATAACAAAACCACAAGATACCAAAGTACATAAAAAAAAAACCCATAAATAATTCATGAGACTCCAGGAAAAACTCATAAACCCAAAAACAAACCCATCAATAATTCGAAATCCAAATTTGGAAAAAGGGCAAATCATGAAAAACAAACCTCTGGATTGCAACACCATGCTCACGGCGGCTTCGGCATGTTTACAAGTTCCGGTAACAAATCCGGCGACCTGTGTGGCGGAATGCTAGTGTGGTGGAGATTCGGGCAAAAGGAAGTAGAGGATGTAAGAGAGAGGAAGCAGAGGAAACCATAAATTTTTTCCTAACTCGTTCTGGTTCTGATTTGTTTAGTGGGTTAAGTAAGCTGGCGATTTTTTAATGGCTGGCGCAAAACACTAGTTTTACGCCAGCTCCTGACCAAAATTAAACTCATAATCTTATGCCTCTTTGTTTTCTTCCCTTTCCACCGTACCATTCTCCGCCTAGCAAAGAAATGTTTTTAATATGATTAATTTAAACTCAATTTGATTGTTAAAAAAACAAGCACTCGGTCGTTTCAATAATAAACAAAATTAAAAATATCTAATATCCACGACACAAAAGAGATTTTCATGTAACAAACATTAATCACCAATTGATTGAGGGACATAGTTACACATGGCAAAATGGGTGGGTCGGGTTTAGGTCGGGTTTAGGTCACTTGGGTTACAAATCAAATGGGTTGCGGGTTAAAACAGGTCATTTTAAGTGAGTTAAAATGGGATTTAGGCCAATTGGGTTGAGGGTCGGGTTGGATTGATTCGTATTTTTCACATGATTTTTTTAATTTATTTATAAAGAAAATAACATGTATTTGCCATTTGGAAAGTTATGCAACAAATTACTTGATGTAAAATGCATTACTTTGAATTCATCATTTATATCAAGAATGAACTCAGTTAAACTTATTGATACTTATTCAATAATTTTAAAATTATACAAATCCTAATATTGCTATCTAAAACAAAATAACACAAAGATAAGTAAAACAAATACACAAGTTTTATTTCTACACAATATCAACATCCCAAAATATAGAATAAAATTACAAATGACTTATTGGATAACTCATTTGACAAAGAATAAAAGCATATAAGAAATTTTCAATCTTGAAAACTTATTTTATAATCTATTATCAACTGTGCTTGACACTTTATTTCAATTTGAGATATACATTAAAGTTTGATTGTTTACTTATTTATACATGGTTTTTTTTTATGAATATAATATCATTTTTAAGCAACATACACTCTAGAAAATATCATAATTTATTTTGAAAATTGTTTATTTTGGACATAAATTGTTAAAATATAGGTTTAAGCATTCATAATTTATGTTAATTTGATACTTTAGCTTCACTATTTTCACATTTATGAATGTTTCTTACACATGTCTACAATTTTAAATCTATGTTTTTAATTATACTGTAACTAGATTATCTTAGCATGTACTTTGCTATTTGATATTTAAAAATCTACTCATTACAAAATGCTCAACTATTTATCTTTCAATTAATTTGCATGTAGTTTTATAAATGTCTCAACTTTTTCCAATATTGTCTTAGTTTTATTATTTTTTTACCAACAAAAAAGTTTTTAAAAAATGGTTTGGGATCGGGTTGGGTCACAATTCAACCCATTTTTGCTTTGGCTAAAAAAAAATTGGGTTCAGGTCGGGTCAGGTTAGAAAATTCTGACCCATTTTTCCATGTCTAGACATAGTATGATCTTGAAAACATTCAGCAAAAGGTTGTAGCTCTTTTGTTCGATGATAGGCCCTAAATCCAAACAATTGAAGAAATCAAGGATGCAGAGGTTTGTTCTTAGAGGCTTGAGCTCATAAAGGATTAGTAGGGCTGTAAATGAATGGGGTCGTATCGCCTAAGAAAAAGTTTTGTAGGCTCAAGCTTGTGAAATAGTTTGTTTATATGTGATTATTTGGCAAATAAAGTCAAAGTCTAATTTTAGACATGACTCTTAAATAAGCCATGTCAAAACATAATAATGTGCTTAAGAACAAGCTCATGAATATGATGATCTATTTAGCAAAAATGAATATGATGATCTATTTAAGTGTATATAATATTAAATATTTATATGTATAAATATTTAAAATAAACTTATATAGATTTGAGATTGAATGTAGTAAGTTGGTAAATAAGTTTATAAGATATTAAATTATTAATTATAATTTATTTTGAAGTATATTATATATAATTTTTAACATTACAAGATTGATGCATTTAATGCTCCGTTCTGTTTGTAGAATGTTGGTCAATGTTGAAAACATTTCCCGTTGACAGTAAAACCCCTTTATAAAAGTTTGTAAAACAGTTAACAAAAAAGAACTTAGTAAAACATTTTACAATCTGACTAATTCGCACACCCCTTTGAACACTTTATCATATATCTCCCACTCCTCTCTTGCTCATAAAGGTGGTCGTTGCAATGCAATTATGGATTCCAATGGTGTTTGAAGCCTAGTTCATAGTGGTTGGGTTTTGGGCCTTTTGGCGAATTGTGGCGATGAAACATTGATTCATGGCTAGAGGCTCCAAGCATGACTGAAGGGCACCAATGGTGGTTGAGGGCGTTGATTTGGCGGCTGGGGCCGTGAATCCCTCAAGGATGCACCAATCCAGTGGTTAGGGTCGTGGTCTAGTCGAGTTTTGGGCCAATCTAGTGGTGGCGCACTTTGTAAACTTAGGGTCTGTTTAGATAGAACTTATTTTGCTGAAACTGAAAACTGAAAAAACTGTAGCAAAATAATTTTTAAATGTGTGAATAGTACCGTGGGACCTATTTTTAATGAAAAAATTGTTGAAAAGTGAAGTTTGTGGGACCCGTGAACAGTGCACGCATGCACTGTTCACTGCTGAAAAGTCAAAACATGCAACTGGAAAAAAAAGAAAAAAGAAAAGGAAAGAAACGCAAACGTGGATCTGCAAACGCGGATCCAAACGGATACTTAGCGGGTGGCTAGCTTGAATTGCACAAATTTGCTAGGTATGAGTTGATTGTACTAATCTTATGTTGGTTGGTGGTGGCCGGTAAGTTGTGATATGCAATTCATTTTCTTCTTTTAAATAACACCAAAAACTTGGAAATGTCTTTAGTAATAGAAAATGTTTTCAATTGAAAACATTTCACAGTGAAACAAATGGAGCATAATTTGTATAAGTTTTTCTGATAACTTAATTTGTATAAGTTCATATAAATAAATATCTTTTCTATTTAATTAACTTAAATAATATAATTTAGTTATTTTATTTAATGGACGGAATGATAATTTTGAAAACAGAACCAAATTTGATGGTTCAAAATCAAAATTTTCAAAATTCAAAAACCAAAAAATAAAAACAACCACAAACTTTAAGGCTGCAAAAGTATAATTTAATAAATTATATTCACATAAAAATTAGGGCATAATTATTTTTTAAAACGGTAAAACAAGAATTGAAAGGTAGTTATAGTAAGTTCGTGAAATTCAAGGAACAAGTAGTAGAAGACGACTGCGCACCCTTGGTGCGGTGGTTACTCTACAAGTATAAGTGCTTGTGGGGTATGGGAAGCAATGACCGCTCAAGTCTTCAGGAAGGAGTTTCTCATACATATACACTTAAATTAGGTTAGAGTACAATTTCTATCTTATTAACAAGAAAGTAGTAGAAGAATATTACTCCAGGTCTAGCACCAATATTCAACAGTCTCTTCTTTATTGGAGAATTAAGCCTATATGTCTATAACCATTTAGGATTTCCTTTCACTCACTAGTCACTAGTACAAAGATTCAGAATCACAGTGAGTGGTTTGCATGTTGGAGTGAATAAACAGGTTTTGACTCAACAAATAATATCCTAAATAATTAGCAAAAATATAAAATAAAATAATTTAAAACAATCTCACAATGCTTAAAATCATGCTGTGAAAGTATTGTCCTTAAAAGTTGATTTGTGCCACCCGAAGTAAAACTCAGTGTGACTAGTTCTCTTGGCCAAACAAACTGTAAGTGCACAATTGTACCTGGACCCAAAGAAAGTTATGGGCTCAGGCCCAATGAGCCTTTAACAATGAAATTTGTAGAGTGTGGGTTCGAAATCTAGATTAAAGGTGCTGAGAACTTGATAACGGGCTTTTATAAGCAAATACTTGTAAACAATGAATGATAATTGCAAATGGGTCTCCTCAGACTTGAGCCGATGACTATTTCTTTACTATTTCTCTTTCTTCCTTGAAGATTACAATTCTTAATTTCTTTCTTAGTTACCGATTTTCTTCCCCTTTTCCTTTTTGGCCTTCACCCCCATTAAATACCTCATTCCCTGATACTTTTTGGACAGTAACTAGAAGTTTCAGCCCTACTGTTCAGGGGTCACTTCCCCATTAATGCGGCCAGGGAGGTAGGTGCAGAGCCTTTAATGCGGAGGTGTCAGCCTTTGCTCTTGATATTTTCTTTAACACTGGTGCCTCTAGAAGGTTCAGGGTGTCCCCCTTTAACCATCAGTCTTTCCAGAGTTGTGTCTTGACCTTCATAATGAAGTTTTGAGTTCTTTTGGATCTGTCCGAGGAGAAGCTCCCCCTCGGCTGTATCCTCGAATCCTCGGCGTATGGGCCAATTCGTAGAGTTTAATTCTGGAGCAGGTTGGCCCTCCATGCTGTAGTCCATAGGCCCATATGCCCACTTTGGTCCTTTTACTCCCCACAATAGCCCCTCAAAACTCTATTTTTCATCATCCGAGGAGAAAAAATAGGGTTTTGATTAAACGAGGACTTACCCCACACGTTTTGTAAATAACCGCACGTGTGGAAATCGCTTCGCGTTCCAGAGGATGCCATTTGGCGGTTTTATTTTAAAAAACGCACGCATTTATTACCGTAAGTTACACCTTGTCCCCCACGTTCAACGGTGAGATGAGCATCCAACGGCCCTTGTTACTCCATGAAAATTTGGGCGGGACAAATGCAATTTCGAGGCCGTTTCCCGCACGTCGTGACGCTTCAGGAACCTGCGCCTTCATTTATTTCCTCAGAAGCTAATCCCATCAAAACATTAGTAATCACCTTTTGTCTACAGAAATCCGTGAAAATTCGCACAACCTGAAATTTGTAAGTTCTTATTCCTTTTTTTCTTAACCCTTTCTCCTCGGACCCTGTCCTCGGCTAACCTTATAACCATTCTCTCTCTTAGAACTTAGCCTTTCGTTCCTTTCCGATGGGAAAGTTTAAGTGTCTAGTTGATACCGCCGCTGGGATGGAAGGTTTTAGAGCCAAGTATCATATTCCCAACGACGTAGGTCTAGAATACTGCCCGGCGGAAGCCGTGGCCGGTTCTAGAAAAACCGGAGAGGTCATCATCCCCATGGTCGCCTTCGTAGAAGGTGGGATGACCCTCCCAATGAAACCTGTAACCAGGGAGTACCTCGGCAAACACCGGTTGTGTCCCGATCAGTGCGCTCCAAACGTTTTTAGAGTTTTAGGAAGCGTCGATGCTCTAAATGAGCAAATGGGTCTGAACCTCACCTGGCATGATGTCGTTTTTATGTACGAATGCCACAAACTCACTGGAGTAGGTTATTATATCAAATCCCGCTCCAGCGTAGTTAGGTTGATCTCCTATTTGCCCAAGTCCAATAAAGGCATGAAGGATGACTACCTAATCGTCTCTGGCAACTGGCACGACGGCCCCCACTGCCCTGTTGAGTGGGGAGATCCAGGTGCGAAACCTTAGGATTTAACTTCCCTCCCCTTAACTTCCTAAATCATCTAGGAATATGCATTTGCATTTACTTGAGCGTCTGACTTTAATTTATTATATGTTCTACGCATCTGACCATGTTTATTTATTTGGATGTTTTTCTTTGCAGATAAGCAAAACGTGCGCCCCCGCCTAAGCCACCGTAACGTTGCAGATTTGAATCGAGTGCTACGCTCCAAAGTGTTCGTCAGCGAAGACTTACAACTTAGGGCGGCTCATTTGATTCTAGGATACAAACCTGTCTCCTCAGACTTTCAGGAGATCGAGAACGCAATAATTGCGGGTGACCGGAGGCGAAGAAGGATTCATGTGGCCAGGCCGCACTTCTTCGCTGACCAAGATCTTCCCGACGACCCCAACACCATTCTGTACAACTGTCCTATCGCGGCAACCCCCCTCTCAACACACTCTCAAGCAGCTGCTGTCCCGGAGGAGCAGGTGTCCTCTTCACACACACTAGACGACGAAATAGATAACTTTCATCTCGAGGACATCGAAAGACCCCGAGGAAACCAATTCGTCGTACTTTCTGACGAGGAAGAAGAGCCCACCGAGGCCTCCAGAGTTGAAGGGTTTGTTGTTGCCCACCCCCCAGTCAAATTCGAGGAGGACATGGACAGACTTCACGGCCTTCTAACCAAGAGAGGCGAAAAAGTCGCCCAGAAGAAGACAGGAGGGTCCCAAGCTCTTCCATCCTTGCCACCTCCTCCTCCTCCAGTCGAACCCAAGCTTCCAGCTGAAGAGCCGAAAAAGAAAAGAAAGGAGGAGGCCGAGGAGACTGCTGGCGAAAAACAAAAACGACCAAGATAACAGCCGCAGCCAACTCAGCAGCAGAAGCTAGATAAAGGCAAAGGCAGGGCTCGTTCAGTCGAGAGTGGGGAGATCCGAGATATGGCCGAAGTGCGCCGAGCACCGGCCACCTGGTCTCCTGACCTAAGACTGGACGGTGCACCAATTTCCTGCCAGTCTAGTATTAGGGCAATCCAACAAGGCCACGCCCACCACTTGGCCGATGCGTTGGAGCGCCCACTTCTGCTGCCCAAGGACATGGAAACCTTGGAGAGAATGAGCCAACCCCAACTATTCCTGTCTTTAAAAAGGGAATTAGCCCTGGTAAGTTTAGTCTTTTTATGAATGTTTCCTTCTTCATAACACTGGATTATTAAGAAGTGTCCTGCTACGTCTAATTCTTTAATACTTTATGCAGGCCGTTCAAGAAGTCTTTGTAGCCGAGAAGTTTGTAGAAGACTCTCGAAAGAAGGCCAGGCTGGAGCTTGACATTCGAATGGAGACCGAGAAGTCCCTAGGCTAAGCCCTCGCAGAAAATGAGAAACTCGTCTCCCAGGTGGCTGATCTCAAAAGAGAAAGAGATGGTGCCGAGGCCAGCCTGAAGACCATGAAAACTCAAATAGAAGGGTAGCGTAAGCTTTTCCGTGAAAAAGATGACGAGCTGGCCCAAGCCCAAAGGGAGCGCTCGGATTTGGAGAGGGAGCTTGCGCGAATGAAGGAGGAAGCCGGCGCATTCAAACGCTCTCTAGAGGCCGCCAAGCAGGCGAGTTATGAGGAAGGGGTAGCTACGACAGAGGAGCAGCTGACAAAGGCTTTCGCGGCCTTGTGCCGGGAGTACTGTCAGCAAGTCTAGGGGGAAGCCCTAAATGTAGCAGGGGTTCCTTCAGCCTCGGAGCTGAGGAAGTTTAAGAACGTTTGGCTTCCCCTGGACATACAGGAGATAGAAGAGACTCCTGCTGTTGCTCCTGCCCCTGAGGCAACTCTTCCTGCTCCTCCTCCTATGGCCCCAAAGCTCATTCCAGATCCTACAGAACCTTCAGGTTCCAACAAAGAGATGGAAGGGGGTGGGGATGCCGAGAAAGGTTTGAGCCAGACTGTGGAGCCCAATGTCCCTCCAACAAATGCAGCAAACAAAGGGAAACAAGTTCTGTCTTCCTTTGAGTTGGAGCTAAGAAACACCGAGGCAACCAGCACTTCTCAGCAAAACCCCCCTCCAAGAGTTTAGGGACCAGCCTAGGACTTCTCTTTCTTTGTAATAAGAACTTAGCATGTAATGTATGTCAGAATTATTAATAAAAGACAATTTTTGTGCAGCTTTCTTTTATGTTGTATTTGTTTTACTTTATTATTTTTGGACTTGTCATAAAGTTCTCATGAATACATAGTTAAAGGTAGGTCAGGACAAACAAATCTAACTCCAGGGATTGCACAATCATAACCTTCACACAGCCATACCTTAGTTAAACAATGCCTTAGTTAAACAATGCGTTAATTAAACAATGCCTTGTAATCTATGGTATTGCTTTTAGTAGGATGTAAGGTCCGAGGACCATTCCTTACAAAAATTTACTCAATACCTAAAGACATAGAACTTAAAATCCAAATTAATGAATGGTAAGATACTGATTTCCACAAAACGTGTAATAGGAATAAGAACAGTGACAAGATATTAAGAATAGTAACTTTAACTGTTAATTTTCCCAAAGTGGGAGGTCCGAGGACCCAGCATACTTAAGGTTCTGTTTAACAAATGATAAGATATCAATTTTCACAAGGTTTGTGGTCCGAGGACTACACTTAACCAAGTTTCTGTTTGACTCTTAAGAATAGTAACTTCAAATGTTAATTTTCCCAAAGTAGTAGGTCCGAGGACCCGGCATAACTAAGGTTCTATTTAACAAATGATAAGATATCAATTTCCACAAGGTTTGTGGACCGAGGACTACACTTAACCAAGTTTCTGTTTGACTCTTAAGAATAGTAACTTCAAATGTTAATTTTCCCAAAGTAGTAGGTCCGAGGACCCGGCATAACTAAGGTTCTGTTTAACAAATGATAAGATATCAATTTCCACAAGGTTTGTGGTCCGAGGACTACACTTAACCAAGTTTCTGTTTGACTCTTAAGAATAGTAACTTCAAATGTTAATTTTCCCAAAGTAGTAGGTCCGAGGACCCGGCATAACTAAGGTTCTATTTAACAAATGATAAGATATCAATTTCCACAAGGTTTGTGGTCCGAGGACTACACTTAACCAAGTTTCTGTTTGACTCTTAAGAATAGTAACTTCAAATGTTAATTTTCCCAAAGTAGTAGGTCCGAGGACCCGGCATAACTAAGGTTCTGTTTAACAAATGATAAGATATCAATTTCCACAAGGTTTGTGGTCCGAGGACTACGCTTAACCAAGTTTCTGTTTGACTCTTAAGAATAGTAACTTCAAATGTTAATTTTCCCAAAGTAGTGGTCCGAGGACCTGGCATAACTAAGATTCTGTTTAACAAATGATAAGATATCAATTTCCACAAGGTTTGTGGTCCGAGGACTACACTTAACCAAGTTTCTGTTTGACTCTTAAGAATAGTAGCTTCAAATGTTAATTTTCCCAAAGTAGTAGGTCCGAGGACCCGGCATAACTAAGGTTCTGTTTAACAAATGATAAGATATCAATTTCCACAAGGTTTGTGGTCCGAGGACTACACTTAACCAAGTTTCTGTTTGATTCTTAAGAATAGTAACTTCAAATGTCAGAGGTACTTATAACTTTGAAATGTTAACTAACAAAAGCACATTTTATTAATAATAATACCTTCTAAGGTTATTTACATTCCATAGGCGTGGTACAATTCTTTCATCTAAGTCAGCTAGCCGATATGACCCTATGCCTGCTACTGAAACAATGCGATAGGGGCCTTCCCAGTTGGGACCTAGCTTACCCCAAGCTGGGTTCTTAGAAGTGCCCACAACTTTTCTTAGTACAAGATCACCAGGTGTGAGCGGCCTTAGCTTCACGTGGGCATCATATCCCCGTTTTAGCTTCTGTTGATAATAGGCCATTTGGACCATTGCTGCCTCGCGTCGTTCCTCAAGTAAATCAAGACCTTTCTCCAGGAGTCCATTGTTATTCTCCGGGCTAAAAGAACTCGTCTTTAGGGTGGGAAAACCAGATTCCAGGGGTATAATCGCCTCGGCTCCATAAGTCATAGAGAATGGTGTTTCTCCCGTGGACCTGTGCGGCGTAGTTTGATACGTCCACAGAACATGTGGGAGTTCTTCTACCCATCTGCCTTTCGCATCGTCCAACCTTTTCTTGAGCCCACTAACTATGACCTTGTTAACAGCCTCGGCTTGCCCATTTTCCTGAGGATAAGCTGGGGTGGAGTATCTATTTATGATGCCCATGTCACCACAATATTTCCTAAAAGCCTTGCTGTCGAATTGAACGCCATTGTCTGAAATAAGTGTGTGTGAAATTCCGAATCTAGTGACGATGTTTTTCTAGACGAATTTCTTGGAATCAACGTCCCTGATATTTGCTAAGGGCTCGCCCTCAACCCATTTAGTGAAATAGTCTGTCCCCACGAGAAGCCATCTTTTGTTTCCTGCAGCTCTCGGAAATGGCCCCACTATGTCCAATCCCCACTGCGCAAAAGGCCAAGGACTGGAGAGAGGGTTAAGAACCCCTC
Organism: Castanea sativa; assembly: GCF_040712315.1. NCBI lineage: Eukaryota > Viridiplantae > Streptophyta > Magnoliopsida > Fagales > Fagaceae > Castanea > Castanea sativa. The sequence goes on along the minus strand of NC_134013.1, from coordinate 61,179,130 downwards.
CAGGTTGATGGATATTAGGGGTGAACCTCTGGCATTGATCACATTTTCTGGCATAGTCCTGAGCCTCTCTTTGCATACTGGGCCACCAATAACCCTGAGTCAGAGCTCTATGGGCTAAGGACCTTCCCCTAGTGTGGCTTCCACAAATCCCCTCATGCAGTTCCTCCAGTAGTGCCTCCGTTGACTCAGGGTGCACACACAACAAGTACGGTCCTGAGAAGGATCGTTTGTACAGTTTCTGGTCCTCGGACAACCAGAAACGTGGCGCCTTTCGACGTATCTTATCTGCTTCAGATTTGTCCTTAGGAAGGGTATCATTCTTAAGAAAAGATATAACCGGGTCAATCCAACTAGGTCCAGGCCTTATCAGATGAATGTGAACTGTGCTGACAATGGTAAGAGTTGGCTCTAACAAATCCTCCACGAGGATAATCCTGGGCAAACCTTGAGCCGGAGATGTTGCCAACGTAGCCAAAGAATTTGCGTGAGTATTTCCACTTCTAGGAATGTGGGCTAAGACGAAGGAGTCAAATTCGGCTTGCTGACGCTTGACCTGGGCCAAATATTCCTGCATTCTGGGGTCTCTAGCCTCCATGGTGCCCGTGACTTGGCCGACCACTAACTGAGAATCCAAGAACGCCTAGACTACCTTTCCACCCATCCTATGCACCATCTTCATGCCCACCAAGACTGCTTCATACTCGGCCTCATTATTGGTAGCCGAGAACGCCAATCTCAAAGATTTTTCGAAGACAATTCCCTCAGGGGACATTAGGACAAGTCCAACACCAGATCCTCTCTGATTAGCTGCCCCATCCACATACACTTTTCAGGTCGGAAGTACTGCAGCTGTGATCACACCAACTGGTTTTTCATCCATGTGTGCCTCTTTCAGGGTTTCTTCTAGCAATGGTTTGGTAAACTCTGCCACCAAGTCAGCGAGGACCTGGCCCCTCACCGAGGTGCGAGGCTTGTATTTAACATCAAAGGCTCCCAAAATGGTTCCCCATTTTGCCACCCTGCCAGAGTAATCGGCACTGCGTAACACCGCCTTAAGAGGCAACTGGGTCAGGACCACCACAGTGTGAGACTGGAAATAATGAGGAAGCTTACGCGTGGCGTGAACTATGGCCAGAAGCGCTTTCTCCAGGAGAAGATAGCGCACCTCGGCCTCATTCAAAGACTTACTAATGTAGTAGACCGGTCTTTGCACCCCGCTTTCATTCCTTATAAGGACCAGGCTGACCGCGTGGACGGCCACCGCCAGATAAGCGAACAAGACCTCGTCCGTCTCGGGGCGAGACAAAATGGGTGGCCGAGAAAGATATTGCTTAAGCTGTTGGAAAGCTAACACGCAGTCCTCGGTCCATTGAAACCCTTTCCACTTATTCAACAATTGGAAGAAAGGACGACATCGGTCAGCTGACCGAGAGATAAACCTATTCAATGCAGCAATCATTCCAGTCAATTTCTGGATCTCTTTTGGGTTCCGAGACGGCTGCAAATCCTGAATAGCCTTGACCTGCGCTGGGTTCACCTCTATGCCTCTGTGAGTAATCATGTATCCCAAGAACTTTCCGGACCCCACACCAAAAGAGCACTTTGAGGCGTTAAGGCGCAGCTTATACTTTCTTAGCACTTGAAAGGTGTCGGCCAGATCTTTCACGTGTGAAGGGATTGTTTTACTCTTCACCACCATATCATCCACATATACCTCAATGGTCTTCCCTAGTTGCTGTTTAAATATTCTGGTCATCATTCTCTGGTAGGTAGCCCCAGCATTCTTCAACCCAAATGGCATGACCTTATAGTGGTAGTTCCCTGTTGGAGTGATAAAAGCAGTCTTCTCTTGATCCTCCAATGCTAATGGAATCTGATGGTAACCCTGGAAGGCATCCAAAAAACTCATTAGAGGATGTCCGACAGTGGCATCCACCAGTTGATCAATACGCGGCATTGGGAGCGAATCCTTGGGGCAGGCCTTGTTCAAATCTGTGAAGTCCACACATACTCTCCACGTTCCATTCTTCTTTTTAACCACAACCGTATGCGCCAACCATTCGGGGTAGAAAACTTCTTTAATAGCCCCAGCCCTCTTGAGTTTGAGCACCTCTTCCTTTACAGCCTCGGCATGCTCTTTGGAAGAGCGCCGAGGTGGTTGCCTTCTCGGCATAATGGCAGGGTTGACGTTTAAACGATGACAAATGAAGCTCGGATCAACGCTTGGGGCCTCATAAGGGTCCCACGCAAAAACATCAATATTGTCCTTCAGAAATTCCAACAACTCCATCTTCTCTTGGTGTGGCAAACGTATGCCAACGTGGAAGAACCTCTCCGGGTCATCGGCTATTAAAAACTTCTCTAACTCCTCACAAACAGCCTCATCTCCTGTCACCGCCCCAGGTGCATCCGGAGCTGTTAATTGCTATGACTCTTGGATGGGCAAAGCTGATGACTCGGCTTCTGACTGATGAAGCACTGCGGCCGATATGCATTGCCTGGCTACTGATTGGCTGCCGAGGATTTCCTCAACATACTCCCTCGAGGGAAATTTAACCTTAACATGCAAGGTAGAGGAGACAGCTCCCAGAGCGTGCAGCCATGGCCTGACGAGGATGGCTATATATGGGGAGTACGCATCGACCACAATGAAATCCACCTCAACTGTTTCTGAGCCGGATTGAACGGGTAAACGAATCTGTCCCTTCGGCACAACGGCCCTTCCTTCGAAGCTTATGAGTGGCGAGTCATAAGGAGTCAGATCTTCCAACTTCAGCCTTAATCCCTTAAATAAATCAGGGTACATGATATATGCACCGCTGCCCTGATCAATCATAACTCTCTTGACATCATAACTCCCTATCCTGAGAGTGACCACAAGAGCATCGTCATGGGGTTGAATGGTACCAACCTTATCTTCCTCCGAAAATCCCAAGACGGGTAAGGTCAACTTCAACCTCTTCGGCCTGCAGCCTGGTTTCTCGGCCTGAGAATGGGAAACCGCCATCACCCTAGTGGGACTTGAGCCAGTCCTGCCAGGTGCAGCGAAGATAACATTAATCGTTCCCAATGCGGGCCGAGATGGATTATTCTTCTGATTTTTCGAGCCAGATTGACTGCCCTGTCCACCAGGTTGACACAAGTGCTGCTTTAGTTTCCCCTCACTGACCAGCTGCTCCAAGTGGTTCCAAAGGGTCTGACAGTTCTCGGTAGTATGGCCCACATCCTGGTGGTACTGACAAAAGAGGTTCTGATTCCTCTTCGCAGGATCTCCTGCCATCTTACCAGGCCATCTGAAGGAGGGCTCCTTACGAACTTTCTCCAGCAACTGATGTATTGGTTCTTGGAACACAATGCTCACGGCCTGAGGTGCTATCGAGCCGGACTGCCCAAAATAATCTCTCCTCGGCTTGTTGTTGTGGTACTTGTCCAACCTGAAATCCCTTCTCTCCTGTAGGATAACCTTCTCCTTTCCCTTTCCTTGCTGCTGGTCTTCCTCCACTCTCTTGTACTCGTCAATGCGGTCCATGAGGTGACGCACGCTGCGGACGGGCTTTTTAGTCAAAGACTTCCTCAAGTCATGATCAGTAGGAAGGCCTACCTTAAAAGTATTGAGCGCCACCTCATCAAAGTCTTCATCTATTTCATTAAACATTTCCCAGTACCGGTCAGAATATGCTTTCAACGTCTCCCCTTCCCTCATGGTCATGGATAGCAGCGAGTCCAATGGCCGAGGTACTCTGCTACACGTAATGAACCGCGAGGCGAATGCTCTAGTGAGCTCTCCAAACGAACCTATAGACCCCGATTTAAGGCCGTTGAACCACCTTATAGCAACAGGTTCCAAGCTAGAGGGGAAAACTTTACACATCAGGGTCTCGTTGTGAGAGTGCACCGCCATCCTCTGGTTAAAGTGACTCACGTGCTCCACCGGATCAGTCTGGCCATTGTAGATGGTAAAGGTGGGCTGAGTAAACCTCCTGGGAAGCCTTCCCTTCTCAATCCTCCGTGAAAACGGAGATTTGGAGAGTTGGTGCAATGCCCGACTCATAGCATCGTTCCCTAAGCCCCTTGAAGGAAGCTTCTTGCGTCTGCGAGCTGGCTGGTCATCCTCCTCACCAAAGGACATTGCACTGGGGGGTGAGCATGACCTTGAGCTATAGCTACATCCCCGTACCTCCTCGGAGGAAGGACTAGATGAGGACGGTGAAGACCTGCATCTGGCACGGCGAAACTTCCTCTTCAAACGATTAATCTCCTTCTGCATGACTTTAGCACCATCCTCGTGGGTGGTGCTACCCCCACCATGAGTATGGCTAGCCTCGGGGTATTCTGTATGGACACTTCCCTCACGATCCCTTCGACGCTCAAGACGCTCGAAAAGATCCTCCTGTTGTGATCCCTGTGACTCTGCATGGTGAGAACCCAAGCCTGCCATAGTATCCCAACTCCTTCTAGACTAGATTTCCCACAGACGGCGCCAATTGTAAGTGCACAATTGTACCTGGACCCAAAGAAGGTTATGGGCTCAGGCCCAATGAGCCTTAAACAATGAAATTTGTAGAGTGTGGGTTCGAAATCTAGATTAAAGGTGCTGAGAACTTGATAACGGGCTTTTATAAGCAAATACTTGTAAACAATGAATGATAATTGCAAATGGGTCTCCTCAGACTTGAGCCGAGGACTATTTCTTTACTATTTCTCTTTCTTCCTTGAAGATTACAATTCTTAATTTCTTTCTTAGTTACCGATTTTCTTCCCCTTTTCCTTTTTGACCTTCACCCCCCTTAAATACCTCCTTCCCTGATACTTTTTGGACAGTAACTAGAAGTTTCAGCCCTACTGTTCAGGGGTCACTTCCCTATTAATGCGGCCAGGGAGGTAGGTGCAGAGCCTTTAATGCGGAGGTGTCAGCCTTTGCTCTTGATATTTTCTTTAACACTGGTGCCTCTAGAAGGTTCAGGGTGTCCCCCTTTAACCATCAGTCTTTCCAGAGTTGTGCCTTGACCTTCATAATGAAGTTTTGAGTTCTCTTGGATCTGTCCGAGGAGAAGCTCCCCCTCGGCTGTATCCTCGGATCCTCGGCGTATGGGCCAATTCGTAGAGTTTAATTCTGGAGCAGATTGGCCCTCCATGCTGTAGTCTATAGGCCAATATGCCCACTTTGGTCCTTTTACTCCCCACACAAACCCTTCAGGATTAGACTATAACGTTAACCTTCGTGATGAACACACTTCCACTGTCGGAGGTTCAATAACAACCCTCTAGTGCATTTCCTTAGAACAAAGTTAATTGTAGAAAAAAAATGTGAGAGAAAAGAGAATAGAAATCGTACATGTATATATAAATATAGATTAGTCAAAAGACTTTAAAGAAAGGGTGTAGTGATGGGTATCAGATAGACTACTCATGACAATAATAACTTATAGTTATTGGTAACTAAAAACCCATAAAAGCCCAACGATTATATTATTTATTATTGCTTACGGCTATTTTTCTCATAATTGTGCAATGACTATTTTACTTATGAATTTCCACTGGCTAGAAAATAAATAATAATAAAAGTGTTTAAAATAGAAACTCACATCAACATTGCACAGGAACACTATCTAACGCAACTGCCTCAACAGTCAAACCTGGCCCAAATCCAAACACCACACCCCAATATATCCAACCCTTCACCCGTGGTGACCTTTCCATTCTCCACAGAGTTCTTCCTCATTTCATCTAAAATGAACAACACACATATATGCACTTGACAGGTTCCCATATATACTCATATACTCACTCAGAACGTTACAACTCGCTCTAAGTTTGACCTCATTGAGTCCTAGCTTGATCTCAACCTGGTCAAGAATGGCAGGACCACCGGTCCACCAGGATGTGATCCCAATTAAAGGGTTCCAATCACTTATACTTATTGGAGTAAAAGCTTCAACCAAGCTTTTCTCAATGTTGTTTGAAATAATCCCAGGCACATATTTTAACAAGTGAAAAGTGAGAGTGAGACCCACTTCACGTAAATGTCCTTCAATTGCACCATCAGAGGCGGCTAGAATTAATTCTGTGATGCCGACACAAGAAGTTGAAATAGTGGATGCTCAATCGATGTATCTGGGTCCGGCCAAATTATCACAGCAGCTGCACCATCAACAAAAAGTCCTTGACCCAACAATTGAGTCCAAAATAGTGTCAGAGGGTCCACGAATAGAAGAATAAGTTTTGTACCACATAAAGTGGCATAACAATTATTACAACTTGTCTATGTGGCGAGTTGTTATTAGTGAAGGAGTAGTGATAGGTCCATGTAGAGACATCCTTTCACCAACCACAACTCGCCACATGGGCGAGTTGTGGTATTTGTTATGCCACTTTATGTGGGGCCTGAATGACTCCGAATAGATACAACTTTAATTTCACGGCACACTTCAAGAGCACCATTGTTGTTCTTAGCCAAATCCTTTGCAAGACGTAGCACGTAGGGTCCCACTAGCAAAGCAACCTTGTAATTGGTAAATCATGACTTGATTCACAGTCACAGAAGGTCTTAGTTAGGGGTGTGCAGCTAACCTGTCAAAACCGACTCGACTCAATCCAACCCGTCAAGTTGGGTTGATTTTTAGGCCTTGGTGAGTTGGGTTGGGTTACAAAATTTTTTTTGATAGCCGGTTGGGTTAGGTTTGGGTCATAAAATTTCAAACCCGTCAAACCCAACCCAACCCACCCATATATATATATATATATTTACAATATATTATATAATTAATAAAATTTTTAAAATAACCAACTTTTCCTTTCCTATATAAAAGCCAATTAGTTCACACAAATCCTAGTAAATACTATTGTTGTTTAGTCATTAGTGTTGTTTGTCTTTAAGGAATTACATTAATACTAATCTTTGAGTTTTTTAATATATTTATATTTATATTTCTTTCTACTCAATTTAATAATAATAATAATAAAATTTTCAATCCATGGGTTCAACCTGACCCATGTAAGTTGGATTGGACTTATGTGATAAGTTAGGTTGAGTTGAATTTTTTTTTACCTACCATAATAGATTAAGTCAAAAAATCTCCGGCCCATGCACACCGTAGAGGTTGGTGAGTTAATAATCTGCACCCGGTAGCATTGTCTTTACCTGACATTGTAAAGAAGACAAGGTAGGTGATCTTTTTTTTTGATGAAACAAGGTAGGTGATCTTAAATTTGGGTTGCCCCCACTCTTTAATTAATGCCTTTGTTGCCGCTTCCTTTACTATAGCTTTAGTACCTACGCCATCAATATATCTTGACTTGCGTCAAGTGATGGAGCCATGAACTCACGCATCTTTGGGTTTTCCTTCAAAAGCTCCTCACCTGTTAGTATATATAATGGTGCATGTTGGGAAAATTAGTAGTTTATTGAAAAAAAAAAATTGCTCTTAATTTGGAATAAATTATTTTATGATTGTATACTTATAATTAATACAAATCTAAAGGTATAAAACTGACACATTATTTAAAATTATATATGACATAATATTTTGCAAAAAAATAAAAAATGACATAGTAGTATATAACTCTTTATCTAAGAAATAATTAATAAACTTCATTTTAAGTGGGGATTTATTTCGCATGAGCATATAGCACCACTACCATACATTTCATAACCAATAAACATGAAGTATTAATTAGGTTACTCACTGCAACAAAATGTAACTACAGTGACGAATTTTAGTGAGAATTTTTTTTTGTCGCGAAAAAGTACCATATAGCGATGAAATTTATATCTCATTGCTATTTATAAAAGAAATTAGTAACATTTAGCGACAAAACATAGATTTCATCGCTATAGGGGGTGCTGAATTAGGGGTGCCAAACGAATGTGCAGGCACGAAACCAAATGGATCTATAGCGACGAATTTTTTCGTCGCTAAAAATTCTAGTTTTTGCGACGAACCAATTTCGTCGCTAAAGGTGTTGCTAGTCATGCTTTTAGTGACGAAATTGGTTTCGTCGCCAAAGGAGACAATTTGCGACGAAAATACTCCATTGCTGAAAAGAAAAAACAAGATTTGTGTGGAGCATCTGCGATGAACTCAGATTTGTTGCTAAAGGCAATGAATAGCAACGAAATGAAATTCGTTACTATAGATACATTTAGCGACGAAACATAGATTTCGTCACTATAGGGGGGTGCTGGATTAGGGCGCCAAACAAAAGTGCAGGCGCAAAACAAATGGATCTACAGTGATGAATTTTTTCGTTGCTAAAAGTTCTAGTTTTTGCGACGAAACAATTTCGTCGCTAAAGGTGCTGCTAGTCATGCTTTTAGTGACGAAACCGGTTTCGTCGCTGAAGGAGACAATTAGCGACGAAAATACTTCATTGCTGAAAAGAAAAAACAAGATTTGTGTGGAGCATCTGCAATGAACTCGGATTCATCGCTAAAGGCAATGAATAGCGACGAAATTAAATTCGTCACTATAGATGCCCAATATGTACCACTCCAACTCCTTTTTTTTCCCTCACTCATTCAGCAACCCACTATCTCCCTCAGACCGATACCCATATCAATACCCACTCTCCCTTACACCGAAAACCCACTCCCTATCGCACCGGCGAAGCTTCCTGGCGAGCTTCGGCAATGCATCACCCCGGCGAGCTTCTACGACGCATCTCACCCACGACGCATCGCATTGCGATGCATCAATCCGTGACGCATTGTACCGCGACGCATTGTATCGCGACGCTTCGTGGCGACGCATCACACCGGTGATGCTTCAGCTTCCATCTCCCTCTCATCTTCTCCAACGACAGCCACACCTACAACCTCAGCCACCCTTCGCCGATTCAACCATAGGTAATTTCCTTTTCTTTTTTATTTTCTTTTTTGGGTTTTTGTCATTTATTTTTTATTTTCTTTTCTGGGTTTCTTTTTTGGGTTTTGTAGGTGGAGGGGAACATATACGAAATCGCCAAGAAGGGTTTGTCACCGGAAGCAAGATCCTCCGTGTTCTCAAGGCTCACGATGCGTTTTTTTTTTCTTCTATTTTTGGTGTAATATTTGAGCTGTGTTTAGATTCCGAGAAATTTTCATTTGGTTTAGGTGAGAAATTTGATTGAGAAATGATAGATAGGTAGTTTTCATTGTGAATAAGAGGAGAAATTATATGGGTTCTGAGAAAAAAATTGTTTGCTATGATGCTTGTGTTAGAATTCTGAGAAAATTTTGTTTGGTTAGAAGAGAAAATGTAGTGTGACACCATTAGGTACTGTGATAATATGTGTACCGTAGGATGAAAGAAACAGAATTCCGATTATAGTATTTAAGCAATTGAGTAGCTGAACACCAAAGAGAAGTTATCATTAGGGACTCAATTTCGTTATGTCTTCCAGTTATAATGTTATTTATTTATTTTTATTTCTCTTTGTTTTATGGTTTAGTTAGTTATTTTAGATTATTGTTTGTGCTTCTCAATTTTCAATTTTGTTTCTCTTTTTGCAGGAAAGCATTTCAACAATGAGTGTCCCTTTGGCAAAAACTAGTGATTTGTCACTCCTGGCCTGGTGCCTTCGCTTCTTCTTTTTATTATGACAGGATCATTTTCAAGACTGAAGTATTTATAAATTTAACTTTTCTTTTGCAGGCTAAATACACATTGTTTATAATAGCTTTGGATTTTTTCTAATAGTTGTAAGCTTAGCTTGATCGAAGTAAGTAAATTTTAGTTAAAAACTTATAAAACTCTATACTTATGATGTTGGAAATTGGATTTATGGTGATATGTTGTGTTAGAGCAAGCGGGTGGCTTGCATGGTGTTATAAGGTGGTTTAAATACATATTGGGAGTGTTTTTTCAATTCTTGCAAATGTAAATGAGTATTGTTAATTAAATGTGATGAATATTACTTTATTAGATTTCAATACTTGTAAAATCTATACTTGTGATGTTGGAAATTGGATTTGTGGTGGGGTTTTGTGTTGGAGCAAATGAGTGGCTTGCATGGTGTTATAAGGTGGTTTAAATTCATATTGAGAATGTTTTTAGTTTCTTGCAAATGTGAATGAAATTTGTTGACTGGATGTGATGAATAGTACTTTAATTGATTTCAATACTTGTAAACACTCTATACTTGTGATGTTGGAAATTGGATTTGTGGAGGGTTGTTGTGTTGGATTAAGCGAGTGGCTTGCATGGTGCTATAAGGTGGTTTAAATTCATACTAGGAGTGTTTTTAGTTTCTTACAAATGTGAATGGAACTTGTTAATTAGATGTGATGAATATTACTTTATTAGATTTCAATACCTGTGAACTCTATACTTGTGATGTTGGAATTTGGATTTATGGTGGGTTATTGTGTTGGAGCAAGCGGGTGGCTTGCATGGTGTTATAAGGTGGTTTAAATTCATATTGGGAGTGTTTTTAGTTTCTTGCAAATGTGAATGAAATTTGTTGATTAGATGTGATGAATAGTACTTTAATTGATTTCAATACTTGTAAACACTCTATACTTGTGATGTTTGTGATTGTTTTTGTGGTGGGTTGTTGTGTTGGAGCAAGTGGGTGGCTTGTATAGTGTTACAAGGTGGTTTAAATTCATATTGGGAGTGTTTCTAGTTTCTTACAAATGTGAATGGAACTTGTTAATTAGATGTGATGAATATTACTTGAGAGGTTCTTTCCTCCAGCATTCTTTGATGTTATGGTCCACCTTGCTGTTCACTTGCCTCGAGAGGCAATTCTAGGAGGTCCGGTACAATATCAGTGGATGTACCCAATTTAAAGGTAATTAGATCCTTTGATGCATCCATAAATTGCGTCTTTTTCATGTGGTATAAAATCACATAATGTGCGTATTTTTTCCTCGTAGGTACCTTGGAAAATTGAAAAAATACGTTTCCAACCGAGCTCGACCAGAAGGTTCGATTGCAGTGGCTTACATTCTCAAAGAATGTATTAACAACTGGTCTTTGTATATTGATGGGATCGAAAATGTGCATAATCGAAGGGAAAGAAATGAAGATTTTGGTGAATCTAGCGAAGGAATGATAGTTTTTTCACAGACTGCCCGACCTATAGGTGGTAGGCGAAATGATGACAACTTGTCTTGTGCATTGCTTGATACTGCTTATTGGTACTTGTTGTACAATAGTCCTAAGCTTGAGCCTTATTTAAAGTATGTGATTTCATATGCATGTATTGTTTAATTAAGTTTTGAATATTATCTGCAATGCTTAGCTGAATATAAATCACCTTATTTTTAACAGTGAACACAAAAACACATTGCATAATCTTACTGGTGAAGCCAAAACTCAAATCCAACGACAAGAGTTTCCCAAGTGGTTCAGAGAACATGTAAGACATTTGAAATTTAATCACACACTAATAAAAATTAAACATTTATGGCGTAAATGCACTTTTAGTCCCTATATTTTGGCCCTATTTCTATTTTGGTCCCTACATTTTCATTTTACCACTTTTAGTCCCTAATCCAATTAACGTGTGTTATTTTAGTCCCTACCGTCATCCAACTAACAGAAATTGCTGACGTGGCTAACGGAGGGATTAAAATATTAATTAAAATCCACCGTGGCTCCTGTCACCCATGCCACATGGATTTCCCGCCCCATTTATGTCACACGTGACCCCCACGTGACCCTCACTACAACAACATCAGTACCAAAAACCCAAAATTCCCCAAATCAGTACCAGAAACCCTAAACCACCATAGCAGACCAACAAACCACCATCGCAGAGGTACAAACCATCATCCATCATCGCAGACAAACCAACCTAGAAATATATATACCTAAACCCATTTTTCTTGGAATAGCAGAGAAGAGAAAAGTAGTGAGATCTCTATCTCTGTGAAACCAAACACACAGGTATTAGCTTTCTCTGTGTGTATGTCTTTATATATAGCTAGCTTTATAGTATGCGTAGGGGCCACAATGTCCAATTTGTATATTCGTTGTTGGGTTTTGACTTTATTATGTTTGTTTAGTGACTTTTGACTGTTTGTTGGTCCTTGTCTGAGCATGTGTTTCTTTGTGGTTTCCAATGTGGTCCCTGTTTTCCTCTGTTGAAGATAATGACTGATTCTATGTGTGATTTATACTGAATTAGTGGGCCAAAATGCTGAGTCATTATTAAAGTGATTTTATGATATATAATGTTAACATGTGTTTGTTTGTGGATTACTATGCATGTGTCTATATTTTATGACATTGTTGTTTACTATGTTTCTATTTGTGCTTTCCAAACAATGTTGGAGATAATGTGCATTACCATATTATATAATTCGAAACAGCTGAGGTGGATTGTGGAATGATGAGTGCTGATTTGGCAAATAATTAATGTGTGATATTTTGTTAACGAATGAGTGCTCTTTTGGAATGTAATCAATAGTATTTAAATGCTTTATATGTGTTTTGCATGCAGCATGAGTGAGCTATTTAGCTTGTCTGTGCATCATGGTGGGTATTTCACTGATAACCCTAGAAAATATGTGGGAGGTGTAGTGGATGTAGTAGATAATTGTGACCCTGATAGGTGGTCGAAGACAGAGATTGAAGGTATATGCAGGGAATTTGGATACACCTCTGTGAGTAAGCTTTGGTATAAAATGCCTGGTAATGATCTAGAGAAAGCTAATTTCCATTTGATAGTTGATGATGATGATGCCATGTTTATGACAGATTTAGTGATAGGTCATGAAGAAATTCATGTGTTTGTAGAGCACCCTGTGGATAATCCTATACTAGTAGATGAAGGTGAGCATATTGGGGCAGATGTGCAGCCATTGGCAGTGGAGCAAAACCTTTTACCTTATGGCAGTAATGATGATGGCAGTAATGATGATGGCAGTAATGATGATGCCAGTCATGATGAAGGTAGTGAAGATGCTGACAATAGTAATTCTGGCAATGAAGATGATGATGATGTTGTTGAGGTTGATGCTGCAGAGGTGTATTCTAGGAGAGCAGGTAAGGAACCTATGACTCAGGGCCAAAATGAGAACAAGGATGTAGCTGATAGCAGTGACAGTGGAGGAGGTGATGATGAAGGAAGTGGCCTAGAGGATGAAGATGTAGTGAATCCTGATGAGAGGGAGTTTGTGGAGGATAGTAGTGATAGTTGGGATGGTTCTGATGAGGATAATACTGAACCAGTACAAATGGGGGCTGGTGTAATGAACTCTGATTATGAGAGTGAGGAGTTGCACGGTCTTGAGGAATCATCATCGATGATGATATTGGGGATGATAGTGATGATGGCTGCGAGAATGAACTGAAAACACCTATGGAAAAGGGAAGGGGACAAAAGAGGACCTTCCCGGTGTTTAAGCCGGTTGCTAAGTTTGAACATATCAGATTTGAGAAAGATATGTTGTTCACAACGGCTAAGCAATTCAAAGAAGCTATAAGCGATTATGCGGTTCATGGTGGTGGGGATCAAATTTGCAAAAAATGATTTGCGAGAGGGTAAGAGCAATTTGCCGGGAAAGTTGCAAGTTTGTGGCATATCTAACAAAGGTGCCAAGAGAGAAAAGCTACCAACTAAGAACAACGAATACGGAACACACATGCACTAGGAGTTATAAGAATCCAAGGTGCACTTCTTCATACATTGGGACGAAGTTGATGAAGAAGGTGAGAAGACAACCTAACATGAAACTAAAAGACATCCAAGATGCTGTACATGAGAAGTTCACAGTAAACATAACTGCAGGAAAAGCCAGCAGGGCTAGGGAGAAGGCAAGAGAGTATGTTGATGGGGCTCACACACAGCAGTATAATCAGCTTTAGGAGTATTGTGAGGAGTTGAGGAGGGCTAGCCACAGCGATACCATACTTATGAAGGTACATACCTTCAATGAAGGTGATTTGGCTGCTGAAATGGACTTGGCCTGTGGGGTTCCTTATTTTGAGAGGCTGTACATATGCCTAGAGGGTTGCAAGAGAGGGTTTATGGCTGGATGCAGGCCAATAATTGGTTTGGATGCCTGCCACTTGAAGACTAAGTCAGGTGGGAAATTAATCACAGCAGTTTCAATAGACCCTAATGAAGAGTACTTCACACTTTCATATGATTTAGTGTATTCTGAAACTAAATACTCCTTGAATTTGTTCATAAATTTGCTACTTGCAGACATTGGTCGAAAAAGAAGGTGGACATTTATATCGGACCGGCGAGAAGGTATGTATCTTTATTACCATATCTATATGCATTACCATATTGGATGTATAGAGTTACTAACACCATAATTGTTGTTGTTGTACTGGCAGGGGTTGGTGCAGACCTTCATTGATAATTGGCCACAATATGAGCATAGAATCTGCTGCAGACACCTCTACAATAATCTCCGGAAGAACCATCCTGGTATTCTCATCAGAGACTTCTTTTGGAAAGCGGCCAAAGCTACTTATAAAGCTGAGTTTGATAGGCTGATGGATGAACTGAAAGGAATTGATGAGGATGCACACAATTGGTTGCTAGATCATTCAACCACCATATGGGCCAGACACATGTTCAGTGAGGATGGGTTGAGTGATACGATGCGAACAACATGTGTGAGAGTTTTAACGGTAGGATTTTGAAGTTTAGATCCAAGCCTATAATTACTATGGTATGAATCTAAGCCTTTGAGTAATAGTTAGTCGGATACATTGTTTGATACATTGTTTGATTAACGGTTTGTGTGTGCTTGCAATTTGGAGTCTATCGGGTTATATCTTATGACCGGATTTCAAGAGAATAGACAAAAGATCATGAGAGTGGAATCGAGAGATATGCCCTAAAGTGCTTAAGAGGTTGCATAGAGAAAAGGCGCAAGCGGCAAGTGGCTTGCTTGTTGGGCGAGGTGATACACGGTTTGAGGTTAAAAATGGACTGCAAAGCTTCACTGTGGACTTGGCCAAAGGACATTGTAGTTGCGGGAAATGGGATACAACGGGCATACCATGTGCCCATGCGGTTTCTAGCATCTTCTTCAACGGGCAAGATGCGGAGCGGTATGTGCACGGTTGTTTTCATGTCTCCACATATAAGGCATGTTATGAGCCGGTAATTGCACCTATCAATGGGCGAGAATATGTGGAGGCCCGGTGGTGTCCAACTTTGTTCGGCCTCCTATCAAAAGAAGGCCACACAGCGAGGCCCAAGAAGAAGAGAGCAAGGGAGCTGGTGAACCGGCGGGTAGGAGAGGCGGTATCTCCAAACAGTGTAGGGCCTGTGGTAAAATAGGACACAATAAGAGAAGTTGCAAGGGTGAGATTGGAGGAAACTCTTCCCTACCAGGCACCACAAACAGAACCAATGCAGCCAATAAGGTAACATTCTACCATATCTGTCAAGTAAATGTGTGAGAGTTTTTACATATTTAATGTGGATTTCTTGTTTGCAGACCGGCAGGAACAGAAACTCTTCCAAGAAAAATCAGCCAACAGGACAAGCTCAAGCTCAACCAATGTCAGCCACCCCATTTACACCACCTCAACCATTTGTATCATCCCAATCCAGCATGCACAAATTCACTCCTGGTGCAGTGACTCAGCCATGGACAAGCTCTCCCAGTCCATTTCCATCATTCCAGTCCAGCATGCACAACTTCACTCCTTGTGCATTTCCTCAGTCCAAGCCAAGTGCACCATACCAAACTAGCATGCACTTCTCATCCAGCCCAAGTGCAGCATTCTAGACCAGCATGCACTTTTCATCCAGCCCAAGTGCTGCATACCAGTACACCATGCACAACTCTACCACAACTTTTCCACCACCCCAGTCCAATCCAAGTGCACACCAAACCCCTACAGGATCATCCAATCCAGTTCAGGCCAACTCCAATCCAATTGCACCACCCAACTTGGGCAGCAGTCCAACTCCAAGACTGAGGAGGAAAAGGATGGTCACATCAGAGACCCTAAATGCTTCCAAGAATGCATCTAGATACATGGGGGCTATCAAGAATGCTGGGAGTCAGTCATCAAGGCATGCTCCAAAGAAAAAATGAATAGGATGTTGTGTTTTATATCTTTTGATGAATGGCTTATGTTTTGTATTATTATAGCCAAGCCTTTATTTTGTATAATTGCTATTAGTTAAACAATGCCTGCATTTGGGTTAAGATTGGCGATTGAACAATACACTTTTGTTTTGTAAACATACTTTTGCTTTTTTAATGATAACTATGAAAATGTTTGGGTTAAGTTTGGCGGTATGTTAAGTTTGGCGGTATGTTGGAATATGTTATCTGTTCATACCAGTTTTATTTGTTGCATGCACTTGGCGGTATATTAAATCTTGCTTTATTGAAATATGTTATCTGTCAACGAGACTATGTTACACACCAATACCAATCCTGCTATTTCCAATCCACACATCCATACATTGAATGAGAAAGGTATTCATTTATTTCTCAACGAGAAAGAGTACAAAATAAGTAGCAGGTGTGTCATTGCTAATAACTAATCCTACCAAAACAACACACCGCCAACCCTCTACACATAAACACTGCAGCCCTACATGCACTACCAACCACAACAACCCTACCTAAGCAACCATAGAACTACAAATATCACCATTAACAATGCCACAACTACAACTAAAAACTTCTCTCTCTTCTTGCAGTGTGCAAGCTCAGCCTCAAGTTGGATGATCCTTTGCCTTTGCTGTGAGATAAGCACCTTACCACGTTCACATATCTCATCATCACGCCATTGGAAGAATCTACACTTTCGCCCCACCTGAAACACAGATAATGCTCAGAAAAATGAAAATCCATAAAACCATTGTAGTAACAAATTGAAACAACATACTGAAATTAACTAAAACCCACTCAAACAATTTACTGAAATTGACATACCCAGTAGTTTGGACAACCATAGAACCTTCTGCCAGGGTTCTCTACTGTCCACGCCACAACTAGGACATGTTTTTGATTACAGTAGCACATCATTTGTGCTATCCTCCTCACGCTAGAACTTGTCGAAGAGCATGCTTCCATTGGGCTTCGAAGATTGTTTGTTTTGATCGTGGTTTGGGGAGATGAGGCTTACCTGTGTGGGTGGAGGTCCAAGCTCGATTTTTGATTTGGGAGTTTAGGGTTTCTGGTACTGATTTGGGGAATTTTGGGTTTTTGGTACTGATGTTGTTGTAGTGAGGGTCACGTGGGGGTCACGTGTGACATAAATGGGGCGGGAAATCCATGTGGCATGGGTGACAGGAGCCACGGTGGATTTTAATTAATATTTTAATCCCTCTGTTAGCCACGTCAGCAATTTCTGTTAGTTGGGTGACGGTAGGGACTAAAATAACACGCGTTAATTGTATTAGGGACTAAAAGTGGTAAAATGAAAATGTATGGACCAAAATAGAAATAGGGCCAAAATATAGGGACTAAAAGTGCATTTACGCCAACATTTAAATAGTTTCATCATTGCTTATTACTAATTAATATCACTTGTTGTATGTTATTATAGACGAATAGGCTGAAAGTTAATGGTCATTAGCAAATGGTCCTAAGTCGCATGTGAAGGAGTACACAGTTTGTATGGTCAATGGTGTAAAGTTCCATACAAGGGACCTAGACAATCGTCGTGTAACCCAAAACAACAGTGTATGTACCGAAGGGGACCATGAGGGAGAAATGCACGACTTCTATGGTCATGTGTGCAAAATTTGGGAATCAGACTATATGTTTCGCCATAAAGTTGTTTTGTTCTAGTGTGAATGGTACAATACTAGTACCAAAGGTCGAAGGAGAACAATAAGAACCGATGCACACTGCACAAGCATTGATGTTACAAGTCGATGGTATGAAAATGACCCTTTTATACTTCCTAGTCAAGCAAGACAAGTTTTCTACCTTCAAGATACCAAATTGGGTGAACCTTTGAAAATTTTGCAATCCATCCAACATAAAGGAGTGTTTGATGTCCCGGAAGTCGGGGGTGGAGAATCCAATGATAATATAGAAGATAGTGACACATTTCAACAAGAAGCGATTGTTGATGTTGTCTCTGTCAATGTTGAGGACAATATTATTGAGTATTGTATAGGTGATGTTGAAACTAAGGTTGTTCTTGAAGTTGGAACTTTAGGATGCTAATCAAAATGAAGAGCATGACATACCTGATGTTGATCTTGATGTGGATTATGATATGTAGAATTCATAATAATTGTCTTAAATGTTGTGTGCTTGTCTTAAAGTTTTATGCTGGTCTAAGTAGCAATTGTTTTAAAGTTTTGTGCTTATCTTGAACTTGATATGGATATTGATATGGTTATTTGTTGTGTTGAGTTAGTAGCATTTGTGGTCAAATTTAGCACTTGTGAATTGCTGATATGGATAATGGTGTAGACTATGATGTTAAGTTAGTAACAATTGCACTTATCTTTCATGTCAATACATAGTTAGTAGTAATTGTTATTGAGATTTTTTGTACTAATCTTGAACTTGATATGGATATTGATGTGGTCATTTATTGCATTGAGTTAGTAGCAATTGTGTTCAAATTTAGCATTTGTGAATTGCTTGATATAGATAATGGTTTAGACTATAATGTTAAGTTAGTAGCAATTGTACTTATCTTTCATGTCAATACATAGTTTCAAAAAATGTCTAAAAAGGCCAAATACGCTCATAATATACCAAGGTATGAGATGGAAATATTGGATAGAATGAGGCAAAACCAAGAGAGAATTGATGCTTTGTGATTGAAGCACATCTCAACTTCTCTAAAGGATTCTGCTTAGTCTAATTGTGCAAAAGGGAAAAGAAGTAGAGCTAGTATTTTGGTAGATGATGATTATGTACTACCTATTGGTGACGATGACAATGATGATGAGTCATCTAATTCTATAATCCATAAGGAACAATAGATGTTCTATAGGATACAATAGATGATAATAACTTTGTTGTTCCATTATTTGTAATGACTTTGTTGTTCCATTATATGTATGTTTGTTAGTTATAGATGGCACCAGGACGGCTTACACACTCACGAGGTGAGGCATCTATTTCGGTGGTCCAATCTACGGTCCAATCTACGAAAACACCTCCCGAAGCAAATCCTTTCTCCTAAAGTTCTTCTAGTGTAGAGGCACAGGCTACCGACGCATTAACTAGCACGACTGGTAATTACATAGAACATACTTAATTATAACTACGCCCTATCTTTACTATTAAGATTGTACTTCACTTAATTTAACATTGATAATGTTTAAATAGGATCTGCTAGCAAAAATACCCGTGGAACAACACGTGGTATAGCAGTACGGGCACTTGTTGAAAAAAGTGGTAAGCTGCCAGTATGTATAGCTACAGAGTATGATGCTCCTGTTGGGAAGAATGAGTGCAAGCTTGTCAATCAAATTAACGTACAAGTGCGAAGTAATTTGTCTAATTACAATGTGAAAAATTGGAAAAGTGTTAATGTTGCTACTAGAGATGTGGTGCTTCAAAATATAGTGGTAAATTTACATTGATAACCCCTAACTTGTCTTTGTTGTCACTAAGCATATTAAATTCATATAATAATATTTTATAATACATATACACTTCATTTTACAGGATCAGTTTGAGTTACAAGGAGATTCCAACTTGGTAACGAAAGCATTAAATACAAAATGTGGAAGATTATTGAGTTGTAGCTCTAACAAGTTGCATAAAACTTATAAAAAGCTCATACAATCTCATGGTGCTGACTATGCAAGAAGCCACCCACCAAAGAATGCCACACTTGAGTAGTGGACTGGACTCATTGATGGGAAATGGACCAATAAGGATTGACTATATTATTATTTATGTGTATATTATTATTATCCAATGTTTACTATATTATGTTGTCAAATGATTAGCTTAATACTTAGATGAAGTAAATTTATACTGTTTTATTCATAATTTAATAAATATCTTGAATGTTCTTTATTAGGAAAAATCAAGAAAGAACTCTGAAAATAAGAAGAAAACTTCAGGCAAACATAGATGCAGAACAAAAGCACTTGCTGTTAAGGTTGATAAGGAGGTGCATGTTTTTTCATTTTCTTAAACCTCAATATATTACATGTTGTGATTAATTAACTATATCTATCTAACACTCGAATGTTAATTAATCAGACAAATAATAACGGCGGTCAAGTTCTTAAATTGACAAAAATCTTCAAAGATGTTCATTTCAATCCAAATACAAATTTGTGGATACATCATGAGGATGAAGCGACATATGTATGTGTATCATTACATCACTATTATTCCATCCCTATCATGTTTGTAAAGCTATAACATATTTAGTATTAATATTGTGATTGTTTGTTTCTTTCTCTGTTTCAAATTATAGGAAACTATTCTCAAAGTGCAAGAGGATCATTGTCAAGATCCTAATGCAATTCCCCTTACACAAGAGGAGATCTCAAATTTGGTTTTTAAGAAGAAGTTCGGTATTGCAAAAAGACTTGGCATGAGACCTTCCTCTTCTCTAGTAACCACTACCTCATCTAGTTCCTCGGTGGAGTATATCCAACGGCTAGAAAATGAGATAATTGAGCTCAAAGCGACAAGAGCTAGGGACCTAGAGGAGCGAGCTAGGGACCAAGAGGCACGAGTTAAGCAAGAAGAGGTCCAAAAGAATATTCTTAACTTTTTGAGGAGCAAGGGTTATGATGATGCTCTTACCTATGGGGGTGGTTCATCTTCAAGTTAAAACACTTATTGGTTAGTACTTTCTTTTAGCAATTGACCTACATTACATGGTGTGACCACTTTTTTTTATGCATTATTTGAAACTAATTGTATTATATTATTTTCTAAGTGAATTTAAAGGATGATGAACCAAATGCCTAAAGCCTACCTACCTGCTTGGACCAAATAGAAAACCCAAACCACACACTACCCACCTGGTTTTGGCCCACCTCTCACTAGCCCAAACACAAACCTCTCCCCCAAGCCCGAACAAAATGCCAAACTTAATAAAGTCCTACCTCAGATCAATGCACTTTCATAGCAACCATTGTTAACCCAACGCCAATCTCCACATCCCAAATCTGAAATCCCAACTAAGGTGTTGAATATCCAGACACCTCAAACCAATCAGGTTAAACCTTGCAATCCAATTCCCCTTCCTCTTAAAAGAAAAGTATCACAAAAAGAATTAAAGCTCCTCTCAAAAAGGGTAAAGATCGTCGATCACGTTTCTGAAGCTACTCTCTCCGACCCTGCGAAGGACACTTTTTTCCCTGAGCAATTTACTATTGGGGAGAGGCAATACACATCAGGTCAGGAATCCACAACTCCTCAAGGTGATACTTGCGACGCTACAAGTCACAACTCTAATTCTTCACATGGCATTTCTAATTCCCCTGTTTTCTCTGAATCATGCTCTATTACTTTTTCTGCGGCCAAGGAGGCGGGCCTTATCAAGCCCCCAACCTCTTCATGAAAGTCCTAGGTTGGAACTGTCATAGTATCTGCAATGCCGCGATAGTTAGAGCCCTTAAGGCTCAAATAAAAGGGACTAGCCCAGAGGTTATTTTTCTCAATGAAACCAAGGCTTCGGCCTCTAGAATGGTAGAAGTAATGAATGCAATAAATTTTTCTGATTTGTGTGTTGTTGAGGCTAAAGGTATTGCAAGAGGTATCTGTGTTATGTGGAAATCTGGTTGTTCAATTCAGCAGGTTGAGTATAACAAGAACCTGATTGCCGTTAAAGTTTCTGATGCTGTGTGTGAGTGGCTTTTAACTAGCTTTTCCAAAAGCTGCAGTGTCCCATTTGGGTGCCATCAAGTCTGACCACACCCATATCCTGCTTGACACCAATCCAGAAGACAACTTTGCCCATAGACCGTTCCGGTTTGAAGCTGCTTGGATACTTGACAATGGTTGTAATTCGATAATAGAAAAAGTTTGGAATGAGGAGACACATGGTCAAGCATTTGTCAGGCTTTATAAAAAACAGGCGGCGACGAGAGAGGTTGTTCGGAAGTGGAACAAGGAAGTATTTGGGCATTGCCAAGTGAGGATAAATTAGATTATGAAAAATATAATTGAAATCCAAAAAAAGCCTCCTTCTGATGACAATGGCAGAATAGAAGAAGAACTCCAAGTTGAGCTTTCAAAATGGCTTGCTAGAACTGAGGTTCTGTGGAAACAAAAATCTCAGGAATTATGGCTAAAGAAGGGTGATAGAAACATAAAATTTTTCCATCTGTCCACCATTATTAGAAGAAGACGGAACCATATTGATGCTATCAAGTCTGAGGATGGGCAGTGGATTACCAACTCGAATCAGATTAGACAAACCTTCTTCAACTCCTTTAAATATCTATTCTCAGAGGAAGAAGTCACATTCCCATTACACCTGGAGAACCTTATGACTAAGTATATCACCGAGGAGGACAATATAATTCTAAAGAGAATCCCATCCCCAGAAGAAATCAAGGAAGCACTTTTCCAAATGTAGGACCTAAAAGCTCCCGGCCTTGACGGATTCCCTGTCTTATTCTACAAAGAATTTTGGCCTATTGTTGGAGAGGCTGTCACCCAAGCTGTAGTATCCTTCTTCGTTGATGGAAGTTTACCTAAAGAGGCCAATAGTTCCCTTATTATGCTAATCCTAAAAACCTCCAACCCTACCACTGTCAACAATTTTCGGACTATAAGCTCTGCAACATCGTTTGCAAGATCATTTCTAAGCTTTTAGTTGCAAAGCTAAGACCTCTCTTGCACAAAATCATCTCCCCATGTCAATCAGCATTCATCCCAGGGAGGTGGATTGCTAAAAATCAAGTGGTGGTGCATGAGTTGTTGCATAGCTTCAAAGTAAGGAAGGTAAAATCTGGATTCATGGCCTGAAATCTTGATCTCCAAAAAGCTTATGATAGATTCAATTGGAAATTTATCCAAGCTGTTCTCTCTAATCTTGGGTTTAACCATATTTTCTTTAAATGGATCCTAACATGTATATCTTCTGTATCCTTTGAGGTTTTGGTTAATGGAGGTAAGTCGAATCAATTCAAATCTAACAAAGATCTAAGACAAAGCGATCCCCTTTCGTCTTACTTATTCATACTAGGGTAGGAGGTTTTGTCAAGAATGCTAGATAGGGAGCTGTTTTTAGGCAACCTTAGCGGTGCTAAAGCAAGTGTTAGAGGGCCAGCACTAACACATGTCATGTATGCCAACGATATCATGTTGTTCTCCTAGGCAACAAGGAAGGATGCAGAAACTTTAGCCTCTTGTCTTGAGAAGTATTGTGGTTGGTCTAGTCAGAGTTTAAACAGAACCAAATTAGGGATCTTCTTCTCGAAGCACACCACAGCAAACTGCAAAAGATCTATAAAGAATCTTCTCCAAATGAAATCCCTAAAAAAGGATGTAGTGTACCTTGGTGCACCCTTGTTTATGTCCAAATCACCATCCAAAGACTTCAAATTTCTACAGGAAAAGTTGGAGTCGAAGCTTTTAGGTTGGAGGAGCAGATCCCTTTCATGGGCAGGTAGGTGCACTCTTCAGTGGCACAAGCCTTCCCTAGCTATACCTTATCAGCATTTCATGTCCCTACCAAAAACTTTGATAAGCTGGATTCATTGACCAGAAGATTTTGGTGGAAGCCTAAGGAGAAGGAGGGTAAATTCATAGCTTGGAAGCAATGGGACAAGCTCTGTCATCCCAAAGCCGCAAGTGGATTGGGTTTCAAAAAAACCAAAGAAGTTAATGCTGCACTCCTTACAAAGCTAGCATGGATGGTGGCCTCAGGAAAGCAAAGCATTTGTATGGAAGTTCTTCACACTAAATACAAAGTCAAAGAAGATTGGCTTAGAGCGAAACCAAAGAAAATAGCTTCCCCCACGTGGAGAGCGATTGAGGATGCCAAAAATCTCATTGTGAAAGGAGCATGCTACTTGCTTGGCAATGGCAAATTGATTAGTGTTTGGGAGGACCTGTGGATTCCATGGATTGAAGGATTTAAACCTTGACCGAGGATTGAAGTATACTCACAGCTTCCCCTCAAAGCTCATCATCTATTTGATTCTTCTTCAAAAACTTGGGATGCGAATATGATCAATGAGATTTTTGATTCGGACTCTGCACTTGCAATCTGCACCATCCCCATCACAATCACCCCAAGGCAAGAAAAGCTTATATGGCTCCCCAATCCTAAAGGAAATTTCTCAGTCAAGTCTGTCCATAAGGTTGCATTTCACAATTCCAACAGCAACGATCAATCTCAATCCCACTGGAAAAATATATGGAAAGCTAAACTTCCTGAGCGCCTCAAAATGCTCTTATGGACAGACTTGAAACTCATGGGTGATCAATCACATCTAATGCAAAACCAATGATTGGTGGCGACTCCTAAAATAAAAATAAGTAAAGGGAGTCACATACATTCACCCCACACTAGAAACAGTAGCACACAAGAGTCACGTCACTAAGGACCTAATGTGAGACAAAACCTAAGATCTCTCTTTAAAAGAAAAATTTAGGTGTCCACAAGTGTATTTTTTAGTTAAGTATATCCACATGGCTAAATATACTTAAGAGGTGACAATTGAAACAGATGACAATTGACAATTGTCATAGGGACAATGTTTGCTTTAAGGGTGTTCAAGGACTCAAGGGAATGAGCTAGCCTTGAATACAAATCCTTAAACTACAACTATTCTAAGAAAAGGCATAACAAATTACCGTGTTAACCTTTATTATTTTGAAAAAAAAAAGAGCACATTTTCTTGAGAAAAGAATTGAAAAAAACTTTTTTTTTTTTTTTTGGAAAACCCTTATTTTCTTTTAAAGAACTCCATTGTGGTATAAGAAAATGTTATTATTATTTTTTTTTTTGTTTAACTCAATTTTTCGGATTTCAAAGGAAGGAAATTTTTTAAACATCTTTAAAAACATTTTTTTTAACGTGATAAAAACACTTTTTCTTCAAAAGATTTTTTTTTTTTGGATTTTTTAGAGGAAGGGAGAAAACATTTTTTTTAGGGAAAAAAAAAAAAGCAAACGTGGTAAAACACATTTATTTTGAAAAAAAAATATATATATTTGGAAATATTTGGCTTTCTTAGAAAAGGAAGCATTTTTTTTAAAAACAAATATTTGAAAACACATTTTTTTAACGTGGTAAAAGTGTTTTAAGTCTTTTGATGATGAAGATTCCATGATGAAGTCCTACATCACAAGACAATTCAAGAAGTTCTTGAAGAATGTCAATGTGAAAGGCCTCGACAAGGACCGTAGGCAATCTAATTCCTCTTAATTCAATAGCCAAGATAGAGGAAAGAAGGATGCTAAAGATGGTGGTAAGTATACTGTTCCCTCTGGCCCAAAGTGCTTCGGATGTCAAGGCTTTGGACACATGAAACAAGAATGTCTATCTTATCTCAAGACCATTGGGAAAAGCAAAGCTCTTGCTGCTACCTTGAGTGACATCGAGCCTGAGGATGATTTAGATAATAATGACGAGGGAATCTTAAATGCCATCACTGCCACAGTAAATCCTACTGAGGGGATTGTTGAAGAGGTGGATGAAGAAGAGGACTTGGTGGAATCTAATTTTGAGAAAATGGATGAATAATATGACATCCATGCAGCCTATGCTAAGTTGTACAAAATTTCAAAGAAGCACGAGAAATTGTATAGGTGGGCTTCCAGGAAGCTTAGTGATCTGGAACTAGACCGAGAAGAGCTCTCTACGAAGGTTGATGAAACAAATCAAACCATTGGAGCATTGCAGTTTGAGAGCAACTTCTTGGTTGAAAGGACCAAAAAGCTTGAAGATGAGCTGCTCCAGGTTAGAGCTCGATTGGAGAGGACTTCCAGTGCAAAACTTCATGAAATGCTTAGCCTTTAGAAATCTGCTTTAGATAGAACCGGTTTGGGATATGATTTCTCTTCTCCTAATATTGCTTCTTCTAGTACTACTGTGTTTGTTCCACTAGCTAATAATGTTGATTCTGAGAACAATGATGTTAAAACTGTTTTAGCTAGTGAGAAAATAGACAAGGGTAAATCTATCTTAGGAGCACCCCTTAAGCTTGAAAAGAAAGAGACTAAAAACCCTAGGACTAAAAAGGGTAATAACCAAAAGTCTAACCAAAGAAGCAACATCTTTGTCATCATTGTGGAGCTACAAGACATACTTGACCTAATTGCTATAAGTGATTAGCCACTCAACAAAGTAACAGTATGATCTCATCTGGAAACCAGAATCAGTTTCCATCCTCTTTTGCTCCTCTTCGAGATTTTCTTAAGGCCCTCATGTTCCTTTTGAACTTGAACAGTTTCAATTCTTCCCCCTCACTATCGGATCAAGGGTTCACCAAACTGAAAGGTTCTTCCAAGGTGTGGAAGGAAAAAGGCTCAGAGTGATTTAATCATTTTTTCTCTCTCCCCCCCTCTCTTATGGTTATGCATTACTTGTGTGTTTTGCTTTCCTGTGGTTGAGTCAGTCTAGTTTTATGTTATGTTTTGTTTACCATGTTTTTGTTTGTTTGTTTTTAGTTTTGCTTTACTTTTTTTCATAAAAAAGAAAAAACAAAAACAAAAACAAAAGCAATGTGTGTTTTGTGTACATTGGTACTTGTGTACCTTGGATGGCCTTTGAAACAAAATTTTCTAAACTTTGTATCTTTTGTAACTTAGATGAGCATCTCAATGCACAACTAAGCAAATGAGCTTTATGGCTTGTGTTTGTGATGAGTGCGATTAAGTAATCTCTTATACTTAATACTCATATCACTATTTTTGATCGGAAGAACTAAAAAATCCTAAGAGAAAGGTATAAATAACCATCTCATCACTAAAGCCCGCTAATCATGTATAACATCTATATGCTTTGGCATAGCAAAATTGTGATGTTTGTGGCTTACATAATTGGTTATTTCTTTTTTCTCTATATATGCCCATGCATGATATACTCAAATAAAAAAATATGCAAAGAAAATCAAAAGCAAAAAGAATCAATAATGTTTTTAAATATGATTTCAAGCGTGTTTCTAGGAGATGTGGGAATTATAGGATATACCTCGAAAGTGATAGTTCCTATCAAGGGATACATGTGCAGCTACTTTTGATACATGTGCAGGTACAATGTGAGTTGGTCATTACAAGGGATACATGTGTTAATGTATGCTCACTAAATTGTATTGACTTGTTTTTGAAATATAAAATTGGTTAGGCGTGTTTAGTGTGTGTGTGTGTGTCTGGAAATGCTTTACATTTTTCTTGTTGAGAGATGTTTTTGAAAGCTTAAAATGTTGTTTGGATCTTTGATTG
This sequence comes from Castanea sativa, assembly GCF_040712315.1. NCBI lineage: Eukaryota > Viridiplantae > Streptophyta > Magnoliopsida > Fagales > Fagaceae > Castanea > Castanea sativa. The sequence continues at coordinate 61,151,865 of NC_134013.1, read as the reverse complement.
AGTAGCTTGCTTGATTGCATTCATTTCTGTGTTTTTCTCTTCCTTCAAAAATTTGTTTTTATCAAGCTCGACAGCTTCTTGGCAGCTCTCGACAGATAGCTATCTATCGAGACCCTTGGACTTCTTTTTCTCGATAGATCTTAATGCATCTTCGATCTATCGAAACTTTTTGGAATTTGTCTTGATAGCTTCTCGACAGATTCTCAATCCATCAAGAAAGTTTCTGTCTGGCCGATAGCTTCTCAACAGCTTCTCGATCCATTGAGGTATTTTTTTCCGTCGAAAATTCTCAACACCTCGACAGATTTATCTGTCGAGAATTAGTGCTCGACAGAATCTCGATAGATCCTCGATCCATCGAGACGCGCTTTCTTTAAATAGATCCAACGCGAAATCAGATTCATTTTTCTTCGACTTCTCTCGACAGAAACTGTCTCTTCACCTCCCAAACTCTTTCTTTTCACTCTAAACCTTAAACCCACTTGTATTTCGGCCCAATCCCTGCTTTTTCCCTCTGGTAAGCTTCTCCAATCTTTCTTTCTTCATGCATTGCACGTATTTAGACCTAGGTTTTGGGTTTTTGTGAAATTTTTGGGGTTTTTGAAAATTGTTGAGTTTTTTTGTGAAATTTTTGGGTTAGGTTTTGCTTATATGATGTTATATGCTCATGCATTGCATTACATTTACATTTTCACAATGTTTCATGCATTATAGATGTGTGTTTCTATGTTGGAACCTTGTGTGCTGTTAGGATTGGATTAGGTTGAGCCCATGATGCATTTTTGTTGCACGTCACATGCTCATGCATTGTTCATGCATACGTACATTTTCTTTTCCATATTCTGGTACTCTTTGTTGATGGTGCCTTTCTGCTTGTCTCCCTCTCTCACTCTCTTTCTCGATTAGTCTACGCATGGCACCCAAGTGCAAAACTACCTTGTTGTGGAACCCTCTTCATTCCGAGGCATCATCTTCTGATCCTATACCTCTACATGTTAGGTTCTGTGATGAAAAGACCCGTAAGGACTTCTCAAAAAACTTCTCCAAATGTGGCATTCATTCGGAACACCACGTTATCCTATCGGGCTTTTCTGATACTTCGACTGTCATAAACAGGCGGGGTTGGGAATCTCTATGTGAGATACCCGTGAGTTGTCCCTCTGTGATCATACAGGAGTTCTACTCCAATATGCATGGTTTTGATTCTTCAATACCTTAGTTTGTTACATTTGTTCGAGGTACTTGTTTAATAGTTACTCCGGAGTTTATCTCTGAAGTGCTACATGTTCCAAGAAAATCGCATCCTGATTACCCCAGATGTCCACGTCTGAAGACTGTGTCCAAAGACACTTCTGTCTCTCTTTTATGAGACACCTTCTTTATGGGGTGAGCGTCAAAACACCTCATGCTCGGGCTTTGCAAAAGGTCAGAGGTTCCTACATATGGTGAGGACATTTGTTCTCTATCCCTTGTCTCACTATAATTCTATTACTGAGCCTCGTGCTCGCTTTTTGTTGTCCCTCATTGAGGACCTTACTATAGACTTTCCTTCTTATTTCATTATCTCCCTTATAGATGTCTATAAGGATACGACGACCCGTGATAAGCTTATCTTTCCTTTTGCTATCACGAGGATCATTCACCACTCTTATGTCTCTTATCCCGAGTCTACTCACTTCACCTTCATGGGTGCCTTAAGTGTGGCGTCCATTAGACGGAGTAAGGCCCAGCTTCGACCAAAGTGGCCACGGATCGAGATGGCAATTCCTCCAGCCTCCTTCACTCCATCCACCTCCGCTCGTTCTTCTTTAGCAGGTGGTGTGACTCTTGAGGCAACCATGACACAGTTTCAGCGCATGGATGCTCGCCTTGACACTCTCACTGATGAGATAAATCTGGTGACCACCCTTGTGGGTCGTATTGCACAACGTGAGGCTCACCTTGGCTTCGTTGCTTCTTCCTCTCCATCTCCACGGGCTTCAAAAGACGAGGACGATGATGATGATGATGGCTTCGATGATGATGATAAGGATGAGGATGCTAGCTCTTTAACTACTTCTCAATGACTTGCCCTTTGTCATTCGTGACAAAAAGGGGAAGTAATTTTAGGTATGAGAGTAGTCATGTATTAGGACACATGTGATTCATGTTAGGAACACATAACATCATGTATTGACTAATTCTTTGACAAAACGCACTTTACTTGTAATTGGGTAGATCTAGGATGTGTTTAATACTTCAAGGAACAAGGTTTCAAGTTCAAGTGTTAAAGCCATACAAGTCTGTCCAAGAAACAAGTGAAGAAGTGCTGATTTATTAAAGCTCAATAGCTCTCGACATATAGCTATCTATCGAGATCTCAACAGCTGTTGACAAATACGGTATCTATCGAGAATTACGAAATTCAGATTTTTAGATCTGATTTTCGGCCCATGCTGACATGTATGTGTAGGGTTTATTTTCTCACAACCCTAGACATATATAAGGCTTATTTTAAAAGCCGTCACATAAGAGAATAAAAGGAGAACACATACAAAAGGTGACTGAGGCCTTATTTTTTCTAAAAGAAGCTACTGCTTCTTTACACCTTAGGGTTTTGTAACCAAGTGCTTATTGATCTTTATTGTTGATGAAGTGAAGAATTTTGCAGCCAACATTCTTCTTTCTCAAGTTGGTGAGTGAGTCACGTACTGTGATTCGTGTAAAGGAGTTAATCATGTACTGAGATCCATGCATCAAAGGGTGGCGTTCATATATTGAAGAGTTCAGAGGTTCTAAAGCAGTAGAATGTTTCTGCTATAAGTTCATTTATGGGGATTGTAGAGTCTAGGGACAAATGTTTTGTACTAGATTTGAAAAGTCTCTTTACTATAGTGAATTGATTTTTGGAAAGGTTTTCCCCCAGGTTTTTTACTGTGAAACTAGTTTATTTCATTGGTTTTCTTGGGTCATCATATCTTCTCTTATTTAATTTTCCACTGTTCATGATATTGATGTTAGTTTGTTTTAACAAGTTTTATACATAATAAATTTAATTAACAACTTGGGTTTAAAACTTGTTAATTCTATCAACGGTGGTCTAAATTTTCCAACATCATGTACTTAGGGGGAGAGTTAGCATGAGACCTTGTTGTTAGGGGGAGGTTTTTTTTTTTTTTTTTGTCTTGAGGGATGTGGTGAGGATTTATGCATATTTCTTTTCTCTTTAGATACATTATCTTTTTGTACATCCGTCATGTGACCACTTAGTGATAGCAAACTTTGAACTTATCTATATATGATGTTGTTATCACTTTCACTTATCTCTCTATGTGTTGTTTCTTTTTTCTCTCTTTATACACATGTTTCTTATGTATGCAATCTTTTATATTTGTTTCACACTAAGATGCCTTGATGAGTTTTGTTTAAAGTGTTTCAGAAATACAGGTTGTCAAAATCTATCATGCCATGAACTCTCTTTTTGCAAAGTTTTTCAAGAGTTTGTGTTAGGATTAGATTTTATTGTATTCAACAAGTGAGTATAAGTTGCGTGATTTATGACTTCTCTCATATTTCATTTGTTTGTTGTGGCTTTGTCACGGGTTGCCAAAGGGGGAGATTGTTAAGACATATGTGGAACTTGTTATGAACATATCCTTTGACAAAACACACTTTACTTGTAATTGAGTAGATCTAGGATGGTTTAAGTCTTCAAGCAACATAGTGTTTAAGTCAAGAGTTAAAACCATGCAAATCTATTCAAGAAACAAGTGAAGAAGTGCTGTATTTTAAAACTCGACAAATAGCTCGACAGATTGTATCTATCGAGATTTAAAAGGGAATTTTAGCCCGATGCTCAACAAATAATCTATCTATCGAGATTTACGAAAATCAGATTACCAGATTTATTTTTCACACATATTCAAGCTATTTGTGTAGGGTTTCTTTTCTCACAACCCTAGATATATATAAGAATTATTTTAAGGGTTGTCAAAGGTGATACAACTTGATGAAAAGTGATTATTCACTCAATTTGTAACTAGATACAATTTGCCCAAGTTCATATTTTTCTTGAAGAAGCTGCTGCGTTTGTACGCCGTAAGATTTTGTAATCAAGAAGCTTCTTGATCTTCATCGTGTGGATAAACTGAAGAACTTTGCAGCCAACATCTTTCTCAAGTTGGTGTGTTAGTCACGTACTGGGATTTGGCAAAAGAGTAAGCCGCGTACTGGGATCCGCACATCGATTGGTTAGTTACGTATTGAGATCCGCACAAGTACAATTGTGTATATTGGGGTAAGGATTCAGCTGTAGGTTGGTATAAGATACTGTGATTCCTTTACTTGTAACCGCTTATTTTGATAATAGCAGATTCTCGGGAGTGGTAGCTTTAAATTCACCCGGTGCCTCGATGGTTTTCTTCATTCGTAAACAGATCACCCGTGTCAAATTTAATTTTCATTGCATTTAGTTATTTGGTAATTTGTTTGTGCTACCACACGTATTGCATGTTAAATTGACTTAATTAATTCACTTGACTAATTAATTGAATAATTTACCTAAGAGGTCAATATAATCTTGGCCTATTAAATAAACCCAAAAAAGAAAAAGAAAAGGAAAGGAAAATTAAAAAATAAAATAAAATAAAAACAAGAATTGAAAGGTAGTTGACTAGTTGTTGCAAGAACGTGAACCAACCTGCCCATTCGGCCTTCACGAGGCCATCCATATTTTTTAAATGCTAAACAATTAATACAAATTACAAACAGTTTCCAAAAAAAAAAAAAATAATAATACAAATTACAACCATTAATGTAGTAGAAGAATATTATTACTAAGGAGCACCAATCAACGGAACGGTCTCTTTATTGGAAAATGATCATATTTTTTGCCTTTAACCCTGCCGAGATAATTTCATTCTCACTCATCGCGAGCACACAGAGAGATTCTTCATCATCATCAGTGACTGGTCTCCACGGGGACACTGTGTAGCACAACTGTCTCGACAGTCAAACCAGGTCCAAATCCAAACAAAACACCCCAATCCAACCCTTCACCTGTGGTGGCTTTTCCATTTTCAGCAGAGCTCTTCCTCATTTCATCTAATATAAACAACACACATGCACTAGACATGTTCCCATACTCACTCAGAACGTGACGGGTCGATCTAAGTTTCTCTTCTTTGAGTCCTAGCTTGATCTCAACCTGGTCAAGAATGGCCGGACCACCTGGGTGTGCAATCCAGAACAGAGAGTTCCAATCGCTTATACCAATTGGAGTAAAAGCTTCAACCAAGCTTTTCTCTATGTTCTTTGATATAATCCCAGGTACATCTTTTAGCAAGTGAAAAGTGAGACCCACTTCACGTAAATGTCCATCGATTGCACCATCAGAATCTGGTAGAATTGTCTGTGCAGCTGACACAAGTTGAAACAGTGGACGCTCAACTTTAGTATCTGGGTCAGCCCCAATAATCACAGCAGCTGCACCATCGCCAAAAAGTGCTTGACCCACCAATGAGTCCAAGTGGGAATCAGAAGGTCCACGAAAAGTAACTGCTGTGATCTCAGAGCAAACCACAAGAACACGAGCGCCCCTGTTGTTCTCAGCCAAATCCTTGGCAAGACGAAGCACTGTCCCACCAGCAAAGCAACCTTGTTGATACATCATGAGCCTCTTCACTGAGGGTCGAAGGCCAAGAAGCTTGGTGAGTTGGTAATCTGCACCAGGCATGTCTACACCTGAGGTTGTACAAAAGACAAGGTGGGTGATCTTGGATTTGGGTTGCCCCCACTCTTTGATTGCCTTTGTTGCTGCTTCTTTTCCCAACTTTGGAACCTCCACCACTACTATATCTTGACGTGCGTCAAGTGATGGAGCCATGTACTCACACATCTTTGGGTTTTCATTCAAAATCTCCTCATTCAAGTGCATATAACGCTTCTTTATCATCGATTTGTCACCTGTAATTAGTACAAATGGTGCATGGATTGGAAAAATTAGTAGTTTACAGAAAAAAAAAATTCATCTAAATTTGAAATGAATAAGAAGTTATCTTATACGTCTTGCGTATACAACTTATGTGGGCTTACGTGCAGTCTCACATAAATTTTATACGCAAGACCTATACAAGATTTTTTCTAATTGAATTTATTTCATGATTTTAGACTATAAACGTATAAAACTAAAAAATTATTGAAAATTTTATATAATCTAAGAAATAATTAATAAACTCCATTTCAAGTGGAGATTTATTTAGCAAGAGTAAATAGCACCACTTCGGTGCATTTTGTAAATAACAAGCATGAAGTATTAAGTTACTCGCTTATAACAATCAAATTATGAAAAAAAGCAAAATTAATTTAGTTGATCTTTGCTACACAATATATGGGATGCATAAAAATTACTAGTACGTACTAAATTACTAATATTACGTATGATAGATGCGAATACATACACATGCGTTTGAACTTCTCCTTCAACTCGGTCATGTGCTCGCTCTTGGTGATTCGGAAGTAATAGTCTGGATAGTCGGCCTGAGAGACACAGTTGGAGGGAGTGGCTGTGCCAATGGCTAAAATGGTGGCTGGACCTTCTGCTCTCTGAGCCTTACGGATTGCATCCAAAGACGAAGCCATGTGTGACAGCCTGAACTTGATCTTAGTCTCTCTCAAAGAGCTAGCAGAGACCGAGTTAACCAAGAACTTGATCGGACTAAATTTTTTTTTTTAAGCTCTAAGCGATGCTTGTGATACTGAAATTACTTTGCTGAAAAAGTTTGTTTGTGTTTTGGTTTTTGGGGACGAGATGACAAGGAGAGCAAAGGCAGAGTATATATAAGAGGGAATGAGGTAGGTTGAATAGACGGCCATTTGGTGATCCACGTGAGCTTTGGGGTTAGGCACTTTAACCGGTGGTAGATATGCAGCCACATTTATTCATGAAGTTGGTTTGCATGTCGACTCCTAACATTTTGAGATTTTTTTCTAGTCCCTTCTGTTTCCAAAATTCTCTTATAAGCCACTTATGTTTTGTCAATTTAACTTACCTCACCAACAACAATTTGAAACAATTTAACAGTATCCCTTTATTTTTATTACCACTAGCTCACAAATGAATAGCTCAAAATGTAAGTTTTAGTTAACTCAATTGATAAAAAAATTTGTTGTCGAATAAAACATTTAAAGTTTAAACGTGACATGCATCATAAAACTAATTAATGTCTTTAGTTGATAATGTAGAGGAATAATTAAGGAACGGATGCATTTAATTGAAAATTTAGTATATTTATCAAAAAAAGAACCACTGAAATACAAATTCTAAATTGTAAATTATAATGGACCCAAATGTGAAGTACTATGTAAATATTAGTTATTGTTATGAATTTTTATTGTGATCCTAATTTAACTCACTCTATGAATGTTTTGTTTCCTAAGACTAAATAAATTTTTTGAAATTATAAAAATTGATAATAATAAAAAAAAAGACAGAAATAAGATTTAAAACAAAAAAAGAAGGGAAAAAAAATAAAGATAAAAAGAGAGGAGACTTGGAGGTGATTGGCGGAAAAAGTACTTTGTCCTGAAGAAGACCTAAATGCCTTGTATTAATGTTTGACTAGATGGTGTGCCATTCACAAGTATGGACACTCCACCTACTGACGTACCCTTTTTTTTTTCCTTCACCGGACAGACATTGCATTTAAGAAAAATAAAACGCAGGAAGGCAAGGCAGTTAATTATGGTCCCAGACCATTTCTCTCGCTCGTATAATACGACATATAAGGGTTCGATCTTCACAAGTCTTTTAAAAATGGGAAGCCTCCTTAACTTGGAAGAGGTGGTCTAACTTTAGTCATGTCTTTTTTTTTTTTGTTGATGTTGTTTATGGTTCCCTATGTTTCTTTAGAATTAATTAATAGTAATTCCCTTGGTGAGGTGACGTAATTAAACTTGGTTTCGTGTCAAAGAATGTCAGTTTGTTTAATTTCTAATCTCATTGACTAATAGTCAGGCGGGCCTTGAGGATACATATAAGAAATAATGTTCGGGAAAAACAGCATGTTGTATGCATGAATGGAATAAACACTGCCCATAATGTTTCTTCACTAGTCTGTTTAAAAATTAGAAGTCTCCCCCAACTTGGAAGATCGGTGGCTGAACTTTATTAGTCATGTCTTTTTTAATTTGTTAATGTTCCCTGTGTTTCCTTAAAACTAACGATTCTCTCTCTATTTTTTTGGAGAAATGATATATCCACAATATTTCTACAACATTTTTACAACAAATTTTACGTGGTAGGTTGTCACTGGTTGTTATTATTGGAGCAAAAAACTAATTTTAGTGTTAGGTTCAAATTTGAACCAATAACAACTAACCACCTATAATTTGTTGTGAAAATGTTGTAAAAATATTGTGAAAATAACATCTTTTTTATTTATTTATTATTATTGCCGGTTTGGTGAGGGTAAATAAACTTAGTTTCTCATGTTGAAGAATGAAGATGGAAACCTCCCCTGTCCTCAACTTAGAAGAGGTGGCTATAACTTTAGTGATTTTTCTCGCTGATGGTTCCCTATGTTAATTTATTTAGAATTGATAACTTCTTCTTTTTTGAAATTTTAATGCTATATATATATATATATATATCATTGTTTTATTCAAATACTTTGAGATATCACAAGGATGATTTTTAGGAATTCTAATACAATGGAAGGGTTTGAAACTTTGAAATGGGAAGCCTCCTTAACTTGGAAGAGGTGGCCTAACTATAGACGTTTTTTTTTTTTTGGTTGATAGCTCCTTTTGTTTTTTGAAATTAATGATTCCTTGTGTTTCTTCAGAATTTCTTGTTTGGTGAGGTGAGGTAAATAAACTTGGCTTCATGTTGAAGGTCTTTAGTTTCCATTATCATTGACTAATACTCAAATGGCATCTCGAGGATATGAGAAATAATGTTGGGAAAAACATGTTGCACAAGTATGTGTAATAAACACTGTCCACAATATTTCTTTCACAAATCTGTTTAGAAACTTTTAAAAATGGGAAGCCTCTCCTAACTTGGAAGATTGATCTGTGGCCGAACTTTGGCCATGTCTTTTTCGTCATATGGTTCCCTGTGTTTCTTTAGAATTAATGATTCTCTGTGTTTTCTAGAATTGCTGGTTTGGAGGTAATTAAACTTGGCTTCTCATGTTGAAGATTGAAGAGGTGGCTATATCTTTAGTGATGTATATTTCTTGCCAATGATTACTAACTGTTTAAAAAATAGTTAGAATTGATAACTATTTAAAAAATAATAATAATTCAAAACTATATTATTGTTTTATTCAAATACTTTGAAATATTATAAGGATAATTTTAGGAGTTCTGATACAATGGAAGGGTTTGAAACTTTGAATTCATATATGTTTGCAAGAGAAGGGAACTTAGGACTAAAGTAGGCCGGTGTTTTTTAGCTATTGTTGACCGTTGAAATTCTCCACACAAAAAAAAAACTTACAAAAATGAAAAAAAAAAAATTGCAAAAATAAAATGAATGATAAAAGTGAACATCAATGAATAATACTGCACATTGACGCGAACAATAATGAGCCGTGACTGTCAACAATAAGTTTTCTAATACGTCCAAAATACTATAAATGAATGGTAATAAGTTTGTAACCAAAATAATTTCTGATGGTATCTGATTTAAATATTAAATTACAAATATACCATAGATTGAAATTAATAGAAAACTATAGTTCAAAACATTTATTCAAATATAGATTTTTTTTTTTGATAAAAGGGGGAGTATTATTTAAATATATATAATGTCAAACAAAAATAGACATTACAGCATTCAGGGACACATTCTAGTAGTCTTTAGATGTTCCATATCCCATACAAAAAAGCCGCATATACAAAAGCGGGACATGTATTATAGGTTTCCAAAATGCACTGCTGTTGATTTCCCCTCTTTGCTAGAGCATCTACTCAGCCATTAGCTTCATGGAATATGTGGTACAAATTGGACAATCCAGTCGTTCTCCATAAGGTTCTTGCAGTTACATAGTAATAGGATAACATCTGTGGATATCTTTATTAGTGGTTAACTAGGAAAGAACTGTCATAGAATCTATTTTTCAGATGAATAAATTTAAAACTCAAATTCCACGCCAGAAGGAGATCCTGGCGAACTGCTCCCAACTCAACATTATTATTAAAAGTAATACCCATGTGTAATGAAAAACCTGAAATCCAAGTGCCTGAGTTGTTGCGCAGCAATTCGCCTGCACCAGCTAATCTAGGATTACCTAACGAACTGCCATCTGTATTTAATTTTATAAAAGGTTCTAGCGGAGCATTCCATTTAATAATCCTAAGGATTCCAATTTTAATTTTCTTTGCAGGGAAAACTAAAAAGAAAAAATTTTGTAGCGCGCTGAACTACTTTTTGTATAATTTGATGTTGAGAGCAAGTTCGAGGGCAAAATACCTGGAGAGTGACACCAGACCATCTTAGCCCAAGGGCAATCTCTTAAAATATGAATAGTAGTTTCAAGAGGATTACACCTAGGGTATTGGTTATTAATTTTCGGGCGAGAAAATGCCAAATATTGACAAGTAGGCAACCGATTGCACATGGATTTCCAAATAAAAATTTGGATTTTTTGGGGCATTGTAGTTTCCAAATTCAATTCCAATAAGTTTTTGCAAGCAAAACATTGGCTTGTTGGTATAAAAATTTTGAAGTAGACCGGAATGAACAAACACCGTTATTTTGAGGCCATATAAAAGAATCAAACAACTTAGTCAATTGGGCCACCAAAATACCTTGTATAAGTTGTGAAATTTGCGTTGGGATGGGAAATTGTAGTTCTTCTAACTTCCAATTATTATTGTCCAGTAGAGAACCCACTAGCCTCTGTTCCTCATTAGGCATAAGCGGACCATGTATATAACTTTGTAGTGGTCCTCCCATACTCGAATGGTTTGACCGTCCCCTAATATCGATTTCATCCCTCTTCGAAGCCATTTTATCCCCACTTGTAAGGCTTTCCAAATGTGAGACGCTCCAGGGTTTATGTCACTCTCGAACAGGTTTGTACGGGGAAAGTATTTGGATTTTAATTCTTGAGCCCATAGCATGGATGACTTTTGTTGAAGCCTCCAGGCCTAATTCATAAACAAAGCCACCATGTGACAGTGTGACAGTGTTTGTGATTGGTAGTGTCTCCCCATAAAAATTTGCAATTTAGTTTATCTAGTTGCCGACTAATTTTTTGCGGGAGAAGGGTGGTTTGCATGGCGTGGATAGGAATAGAGGCCGAGGTGGAATTGATTAAAGTAACCTAGCTCGCAATAGAAAGATATTTAGCTTGCCATCCTTTGATTTCTATCTGGATTTTATCAACTAAATATTGGTAAGCTGATGTCTGTCTATGGGTAGTAAAAATAGGAGTTCCTAAATAAGTTCTAGTTGAGTCGTAGTGGGGATGTCAAAGATGCCAGCAATCAGTTCTTTTGTTCGCCTAGGCGTGTATGGTGAAAACCAAGGACATGACTTTTGTGTACTAATGATTTGGCCAGAGCACTAACAGAATTTTTGAAGAATGTTTTTAAGGTTATGGCACTCTGTTATTTTCACTTTAGAGAAAGGAAAGATATCATCAACAAAGAAAATATGGGAAATTTTAATTTGACTTCTAAAAGTAACAGGATGAATAACTCTGTCTCGAACTACCTCTTCCAGAAGGATGGATAGTCTTTCCAAACACAAAATAAACTAATAAGGGGATAAAGGATCTCCCTGACGTACTCCCCTACTTGAGACAATAGTTGGTAAAGGAGTACCATTCCACATAATGTGAAAACGAGTTGAAGAAAGCATATTCATATTAAGTTGAATCAATCTAGGGGGATTTGAAAGAATTCAAGAGTTTCCAGAATAAACGACCATTCGAGACGATCATATGCTTTTTCAAGATCAAGTTTAAGAGCAACGTTGGGTCCAGACTTTCTGACCATTGTATGAATAATTTCCTAGACTATAATAATGTTGTCGCTCGTCCAACGACCCGGAACAAATCCTACTTGGCAAGGATTGATAATATCAGTGATGTAAGGTTTCAGCCTTTGCAGGATAATACGTGAAACCAATTTATAGAGGGTGTTGCATAAGCTGATTGGGCAAAATTTTGTGATCATGTCCGGGTGATTTATTTTAGGGATAAGGATGAGATTTGTGGCACCCCAATCTTCTGGAATAGTCGCAATCTCAAAAATTTCTTGAATGGCATGAATAATGCTAGGTCCAAGAATGTGCCAATTTCGTTGAAAGAAAATTGCATGGTATCCATCTGGACCTGGTGCTTTTATAGGGGGGAGTGAAAAAACATTCTAATATATTTCTTCAAGTAAAGGAGTGCTAGAGAGCCTTTAGTGTTGTTCAAGAAGGGGATTGTTCTAATGGTAATATCTAACCAAAGGGAAATAAGATATTGTATGAGAAGATGTGGACATAAATAGTTTGGTGAACGTATTTGTAATGTGGGTGGTTAACATGTCTCTCAATGCCCATGATCCTGTGGAATTTTTAAGGGTCGTACTACGTGACTGACTACGATTCTATAGTGTTTTTAAGTGGAAGAATTTGGTATTAGCGTCCCTATAGTTTAGCCATGTGACACGAGATTTAAGTTGCCAAAATAGGAATTCTTGATAGAGGATATGATTGTAATCTTGGATAAGTTGGTGTTCCAATGAATAAAGATATGTTGAGGGTTTGCATGATAAAGCTATCTAAATGTCGTTAAGTCTAGCTAATACGCGGTTCTTTTTCTTAAACAAGTTGCCAAAATGATTTTTACTCCAGTCGATAATGTTGGTTGTTAAAATTTTTAGACGGTGTTGGAACCTAGAAAGGAAGGAGGAAGAAGATGGTATAAAAGCTGAGGAATTCCAACTATTCTTCACAAGCGTTGAAGAGGAAGGATCAGTCAGCCATATTTGTTTAAATTTAAAAGGTTTGATCGATTTACAAGTAGGAGGCTCGGAATCTAACAATATAGAACAGTGGTCAAATTTAGTGCGAGAAAGACGGTGAATCTCTAACCTAGGAAATAAAAGTTTCCATTCTGTGTTACCTAAGCCTATATCTAATCTTTCCTTAATGTTACGATGCCAAATCAGGTTCTTGTTGGTCCAGGTAAATTTGGCCCCATGAAAGCCAAAATCCATAAGACCACAAAAATCAATACAATCCCTAAAAGAATTTAACCTATTTCTGTTAAGAGGAAGCCCCCCATTTTTTCATCTTCAACAAGCATATCATTGAAATCACTTAAAAGGACCCATGGCATATTAACAAATGGTGATAAATCTTTTAAATAATTCCATAAAATTTTATGCTTATTAAAATTTATTGAAGCATAAATTGCATGAAGAAGAAAATTATATGAGTTGGTAGGTATCTTGACAAGTGCATGGATATTGTATTCACTAGTGGTTTCCACTATGAGCCTACTATCCTCATTCCACAGTAACTAGATACCACCCAAGTAACCTATCGGGTCGACCCTTTGGGAATGTGAATACGAGAGAGTGTCTATGACTGCTTGGGCATGATCATCCGTAATACGAGGTTCAACAATAATCAGAATTTGAGGGTAGTGCAGGCGATAAAGTTCGTGTGCATGGGTACGAAAAGCTTCATTTCCTGCTCTTTGGAAATTCTAGGCAACTATCTTCATGGATGATGTGTTTGGATTGTGATAATCATTATGGACCCTCCTGAAGGTCCTCAGAGTCCTCGCTATGGACCAAATGATGCATTGATGAGTCGCTGTTATCTTCTTGATCCTGTACATTGGTTCGAGTTCGGCGAGCCTTGGCCAATACGTGACGGACACAATGAATGGAAGGCTTTGGTTGGAGAACATGATGATGTAAAGCTTTGGTTGATTTCGCTTAAGTTTAAGAAGCAGAAAATTGCTTCTAGCGGTGTTTCCGGAGACATTGCACTGTTGGAGCCTTCCTGCATATCCCTCTGTATGGGTGGCAGTGGAGCTTGTACTGGCATTTGTGGATGTTGTCCCACTCGTCTGGCTCGTGCATGGCCCCTGGCATTCCTCCTTTGGCGGTGGTGAATGGTTGAGTCTACCCGAAGAGGCAAGCTGGGAGTTTGGGTCATCTGATTCCAGGTAACCCATGCCCACGGATATATTAGAATATGAACATATGTCACTTCCTCGTTGTTTAAGGTTTCAATGGAAAGACAACTCATTAGGTGGTTGAGGTGATCCAGGGGAGTGAGTGTTCGTGAGGGGAGAGAGTTGCATGGGCATGGATTTATGTTTGGGTGAAGAGGACTCCCCATTGGTGAGAGTGATAGCTGGAGGTCCAGGTCTGTTGGTGTTGGCGTTGGTGTTGTGGAGTTTTGCTCTGATGAGGAGGCCATGTTTGTGATTCGGCATGCTCTATTTTGTGGAGAGTAAAACAGGGCTTAAGTTATTTACGGGTTGAGGGGTACGTGGCCTTGCATGTGAGTGTTGTGGACTCTCTTCCTCGGTGATTTCATGCATGCTGTCCGTGTGTATGTAGGTGGCAGCAGTGAATTTGAACTTTTACCATTATCTTCCACCTCTTTTGGTCTTGTTAGAAATAGAAAAGAATATGGACAGACACCCAAAGTGAGCATGTCCCTCTATTTGCCTCAAAATGATTGTAACATCTAGGAGTTATGGAGTAATGGTATTGAACCGTTACTTTACCCCACTAAGTTCACTATCCCACTCAATATTAATGAAGTGGTGTGTATATAAACACCAAGAATGGTACCCATTGAACAAGAAACGAATTTTGCATTTCTCATAGTGTTTACAGAGTGTTGTAAGGCTCTTAGGTTGTGGGTTATGTTTGCATCACTCTAGTAGTGTGCAACACCGTTGGAGAAACATTTTTGGTTCGTGGGTTACACAAACTGGAATTCAAAACATGCTTGGATAGCTGGTCTGTGTGGAGGCTGGCTGTAGACAACGTAGAATAACCTCAAAGCTCCTGTGTGATCATCAGTTTAGGCCAAGAGAGGTATGCCGAAAAACCGATTACTTATATTCTGTTGCAAGCTTCTATTTCTTACATTGGTATCAAAGTGTTTATAGGTTGTTCTCGATGTCATAGGCAAATATGACTAGTCCTTAATGTGTTTTATGCTTTTGAGATATGTTATGAATTTCTATGCACCTCACATGGCCTTCAATAGCAAGTTTTGATTCTGAGCATTTCATGCCTTAAAATTAATATATGTTGTTCATATTACATGTATTAATATCTTCCTTAAGTTTCATAGCAAATCTCTAAGTGTGCCACGAGATATAGTTTAACAAAACTTAGAACACCGAAACTTTAAGGACAAAACTGCTCTTATATGATTTCTGTTTATAAAATATGATTTCATATTATGAATCTATATATTATAAGCTTTAAATCGGTATATGGTACATTAAAAATGGACTTGAAATGAAATAGATATAAAACTTTGAAATTCATGTCTAAAACTCGTTCTTTTTTTTGCTGAAAGAAATTGAGAGGAGCGGATGAAGGTAGAAGACAACCTGTTTTAGGCATCATGTGTCTGCCACGCGCCAAAAGGGCTAGAGTGACAGCCAATGATATAATAATAATAAAAAAAGGAGATCCCACAATTGCTTACTTCTTAAACACTTTTTTTTTTTTTTTCTTTTTGCTCTATTAGTGTGCACTGTTCAGTGTGCACATGTGCTCCGTTTAAGGTCTTTGATCTTTGTGATTTTTTTTTTTTTTTTGGCATATTAAGCCTATTGCATTGTTTCACCATTATTTAAAAAGGCGCAAGTATATGCCAACTCTATATCATGGTCAGTGATATATTTGCAATAATTTATTTGGATTAAAACCGTATTAAATCCATTCAATTATTTCATTGAAACGTATACTATACAAGCCTAGCATTTATTTCTAATGAAACGTAAAAGGTTTATGCGTAAATGATATGGAATTTATTTAATGTTGTAAATTGTTTAATTCTATTATTATTTCTTAGTGAAATATGGTATAAAAGATAAATATTATATTTAACGCGACAAAGCAATAATTATTTCTTAGTGAAATAATGAGATGCCTATTTGAATTGTTTTCATGAGTTTAAATTGTGATAGCATGTTTGGCTTAATAGTTAATTAATAATATTGGTGAATTATTTTCAATACATATATTTTGTAAATATGTTTAGAATTGAAATATGGAATAGTGGGAGTATGGTTGAGTTGCATTATCTCCCATACATAATTTTGCACGAATAGATTAAAATTAAGTTTAGTAATAAACACTAGTGGTGCAAGAGATGATTAAGAAGCTTAGCGAATTTTTGATCTTGCGACATGTGTTGATTATCTAAGTTTATTTTAGATCGAACGTCAAAAATTTTGAAATGTGTGTGTAATGTCACATTTGTGAAATTTTGTTGTGAAATGGCTTCCAAAGGTATAGTTGCTAATCTCAATAAAGGAGAGAAACTGGATGGTGAAAACTACAATATTTGGCATCGCAAAATCCAGTATGTACTGAATGAGCAAGAAGTCCTAGAGACTCTAACTCATTCGTTGAGTAAACCCGATGAGGGAAGCACTGAGCAACACCAACGTGATCTTACTGCCTATGAAAGTTGGCGCAAGAAGGATTTATGTGCGTGATTTACAATGCTGAGCAATATGCACAATGACTTAATTGGTGAATTTGAGCAGTATACAACTACACAAGACATGTGGAAAGCTCTAAAGCTAAGATATGGAGGGACATCAGCCACTAGACTGCGTGGCTTAACAATGAAATTTGATTCATATAAGATGCGCTCTGAACATACAATGAAGCAGCATCTTAGGGCGATGTCCTCCATGATTCAAGAGTTCAAATCAACGGGAAACAATCTTACTGATGAACAACAAGTCCAGGCAGTGATTCGTTCACTACCAAGTTCATGGGAGATGATGTGTCAAAACTTGACACATAATGAGACCATCAAAATATTTGATGATGTGGCTTGTCACTTGGAACTTGAAGCTGAGCGCCTTGAAGCAGCCAAGCCGATTAGTTCTGTGCACATGGCTAAGACTAGCTCGCGTAAGGCATCTAGGCCTAAACGCAAGCAACCTGATTACGCTCCTGGACAAGAGAGACCTAATGGGCCATCGCCTAAGAAGGGTAAGTTTGTCAAGCGTAATACTAAAGGAAAGCGCGCAAAGAAGGACAAGTCTAAATTGACTTGTTATAATTGCGGAAAGAAATGACATTTTGCTTGTGATTGCACTGAGCCAAAAAAAGGTAATACATAATCCTACATCTCACCATGTTTTTGCAACTAGTCATGTCCTTGTTGCTAATTCTGCTCCTATGTGGACTGTAGACTCAGCAGCAACAGAGCATGTAGCGAGAGATAGAGTGAAATTTGTGGAGTACCACCGGATTCCTGTTGGGAGTAAAGACATCAAGGTCGAAAACGGAGCTAGCGTGAAGGTACTTGGAATTGGTACTTACAAGCTAGAGTTGCGAGGTGGTTGCACTCTGTTACTCCATGACGTATTGTATACTCCAGAGATTCCAAGGAACTTACTTTCCGTAGTTACTTTGTTAAGACTTGGTTTCCAATTTATTTTTGAGAATAATTATGTTTTATTGCATTTGGGAACAGTTTATTATGGCCTTGGTTTTATTTCAAATGGTTTTTAATTTTGGATATTGAATATTATAATAATGATAGTTCAGTTTTTTGGACTTCATTTGATAATGCTTCTGATAATTCAATTATATGGCATGCTAGGCTTGGCCCTATAGGGCAAGAAAGGATGACTAGGTTAGCTAGAGAAGGCCTTATGGGCAATCTTGCTAAGGTCACTTTGTCCACATGTGAACATTTTTTTTGTGGGAAAGTCAAAAAGAAAACCGTTTGGAAAAGCCACAAGGGCATCTTTTCCATTGCAACTAATCCACTCTGATATATGTGGTCCAATGAATGTGAGGGCAAGGCATGAGGTTTCTACTTCATCACATTTATAGATGACTATACATGTTACGGTCATGTCTATTTGATTTCTCATAAGTCTGAGGCTTTAGATTGCTTTAGACGATACATGAGATTGGTTGAGAATCAATTAAACAAGAGCATTAAGGCTCTCAGAACTAATCGTGGGCTTAAGTATCTATTTGAGCAATTTAAGGAGCTCTGTGATGAAAAGGGAATTACAAGGTAGTTAACAATGCCTTATACACCGCAACAAAATGGTGTGGTGGAAAGGAGAAATCGAACACTACTAGAGATGGTTAGGTCAATGATGGTGCAAGCTAACCTACCAATTTCGTATTGGGGGAATGCACTTTTGACTGCAGCCTATATACTTAACCTAGTGCCCTCTAAATTAGTATCTTCCACACCTTATGAACTATGGACCAGCAAGAAACCTGACTTGAATAACTTACGGCCATGGGGTTCAACAGGTTATGTTCACAATACTTCGCATAGATATGGGAAGTTAGGGCCCAGAGGAAAGAAGTGTATCTTTATAAGATATTCTGAGTGTCCAAAGGCTATGTGTTGATAGGTGAACAACTAGGTGGAAGTGTGACTTAATTGGAGTCACGTGATGTTAATTTCATTGAAAGTGAATTCCCTAACATAGGTGAGGTTGAAAAGAACTTGACTCTTTATGAAATGATGGATCAAGAAGGAGGCGCCCCAAGTAGACTAGTAAAGGACAAGGAAGAAATTCCTAAAACTCCTAGAGACAGTGGAAGCGACTCACAACCTAGTGGGAGCACACTACTAGAAGTTGATCCACAACAACCTCAGTCACGTAGAAGCAACCGTGGTAATGTTCCTCGTCGTCGTTTTGAGATTGAGAGGGAAGCTTTCATGATTGCTTCACAGGATGATGATGAGCCAAAAACTATGCAAGAGGCTCTCTCATCTTCTGTTAGTTATGAATGGATGAAAGCAATGAATAAATGAAATGGAGTCTATGAGAATTAATCAGGTCTAGGATTTGGTAGACCTACCGTCAGGACGTAAAGCAATTGGGAACAAATGGGTTCTTAAAATCAAACGCAAGGCAGATGGGTCAATAGAAAGGTATAAAGCTCGATTACTGGCAAAAGGATTCACTCAGAAGGAGGTGTTGACTACGAGGAAACCTTTTCTCCAGTTGTGAGGTTTGCCTCTGTTCGACGCATTCTAGCCATTGTTGCAAACTTGAATTTGGAATTATACCAAATGGACGTTAAGACAGCTTTTCTCAATGGAGAACTAGATGAAGAATTCTATATGGATCAACCAATTGGCTTTGTGACCAAAGGTCAAGAGCAATCTATATGGTTTAAACTTAAGCAATCCATATATGGTTTAAAGCAGTTATCTAGACAGTGGTATCTGAGATTTCATCGAGCTGTTCTATCGAATGGGTTTACAATGATCGAAGAAGATCACTGTGTCTACGTAAAACGATCCAAGGGAAGTTTCATTATTTTTTCATTGTATGTTGATGACATATTATTGGCCAGTAATGACATGGAGATAATTATCGCCACAAAAGGGTGGTTGTCCTCTAACTTTGAGATGAAGGACATGGGTGAGGTAGATTATATTCTAGGGGTTAAAATCCTTAGGGATCGCTCAAATAAACTTTTAGGTTTATTTTTGAAAAATCTGGTTTTTTATCTCATACAAAACACACAGCAGAAGCAACAAACATGGATCTATTTCATTTATGATTGATAACATGCACTATGCAAATTTCAGAATTTAAGAACAAGATAGTGTACCGACCAAGAGCTTGGAAGGAGTAAATGAGCCATATTTAGGCTTCTTATTGCCTCAACGGTTAGGAAGACTTCTAGTATCAAGTGTCCTGGATATAGTCTTCCTTTTCTCCAAGGTTGCTAGACAAGACTAAGTAAGGACGTCCACCTCTATCTGGACGGCTTCATCACTTGCAAGGCCTTTTTCCCTTATTCTCCTTCATAGTTGTCATTCATGTACAAGAAAAAGAGAGAGAAGATCGTTAGAGTCTAGACGAATTAAAAAAGAATGAACAAGTAAAAGTGCAAGAAAGTAAAGAACTTGGGTTGACGAGTAGTGAGTTCATGAGCTAACACTACCTCTATAGGAACAGGCCTAAGTCCCCAAGTTGATAGATGATGGAGCGTCACTATAGAATGGAAGGTTCTGTCAGCAAAGGAGCATGCTTGCTGGACGCGGTTCAAATAAATTTTTTTTACGAAGGACAAGCTACCGCTGAAAAGGAAATAATAAGAGTTAGATGAAGATAACAAGATATTCAAGACGAGACAAAAGTAAGCAGCATACCCTAAGAACATAGACGACCCATTTCACCAATGTAATGATGGAAGGTATCCCTACCAACCTCAATAAGGTTTCCAGCCCAATTCCCAAAGATGAAGAAGAACTCCATCTTCCCCCTCCTATCAGACGAGGGAAGAGACCTACTTAACCTACAGTTAGAGCCCCTATCTAAGAATTGGTAGAAACCAATGGATTAACTTATCTCAGAGGGCTTATAACAATACAGGAACTCGTCCACAGTAAGAGGACATTTACTGTCGAAAGCCTCTCTCCATAGTACTTGCATAGACACTATGGTTCTCCATGCATTAGGGTTAAGATGATTTGGCGCTATACATAACCTATGAAGGAGTTCTCTGCAACCTAAGGCCCTCTATTAGGTAAGCCTCGTATATACCAACCCCAGGAGAATTTAGAGTACAACACCATTCATTAGGGGTAGCAAGACTAGGATTAACTTCGTCCTGAATTTGGCATTTATCTCTAAGCATGAAAAGTCTCTTTTCGTCTACTTTGGCAACTATATATGATGTCCACCTTTTCACTAGGGGAAGGAATTGACAGTTCAACATTTATGGACAAGCCAATAGGCGACCCAGAAGTTGCCCTCCTCCTCATCTCCTCCTAGAGAACCTCTAAAAGAACCCCAAGAACTCCGCACGAGTATTTCTCGTCCGTGGAATTACTTTCACTACTACTACTCTCACTACTACTACCACTACTGTTACTCTCGTTGTGATACTCGTCTATTTCTCTCTCATCCCTATCACTAGAGGAGGACACTACAATCTCAGCCATTTCTAAAGAATTCTAAAGAAGAAAATCTACAGACGAAGAAAAAAGGATACTTGATTCTAGACAGAAGGGAACTTCTAGACGAGGAGTAAAGGATGATTGATGTCAGAGAAGAAAATATTAGAAAGTGAGAGTAGGAGAGAAATGATGGTCATCCATGACCAAACTACATCCAGACTAGTTCGTGGGAAAGGGAGCCCAAATAAAAAAGTACCACGGATAATGAATAGGATTTATCCACAAACATCATGACCATCCAAAGTAACCTAGTTTCCATGTCACACAGAGACATGAATAACCAAATGACACTTAGTAAATTTCAAAGGATTTTTCTACAAACACCAAGTAATTGGACCACGATCTATCATTCCAAAATGTGGGGAGGATTCCTCGAAATTCACTCCTTTTTCTCCACTTATTACACACACATCTCCCATGATGGTAGTGGATCCGAACAAGTAAACCCACTAAAAAAACTCTCTATAAAAGGGATCTAACTCCATTAGCCCAAGGTACATTCTACTATTCCTCTACTCACTATCCTTGTGTTCTAGAGAGAACAACTGACTTAACTGTCAGAGGGTCCTTGGCTGGTTCACCCTGGTCACCCTTGATATTTGTTTTCTTTCTCTTCAAGTCATCAAACAGTTGTTGTAGCCTAGAGCATTCAGCCTACTGATTTCAATAGGGGTGGCAATTCGTGTTCGCGTGTCGGGTTGAGATGTGAGTATTATGTAATATGGGTCAACCTGAACCCAGCTTGTTTAGTAAACGCGTCAAGATTCCTCAACCCTAACACGACCTGTTTATTAAACGGGTAACCCAACATGACACGTTTAACCTATTTAATTAGTAGGTCAAGTTAGGATCAACACAAATAACCTGTTAATAACTTGTTTGATTATAACCTGAACAACATGTTTAATTAAACTTAACCCGAATAACCTGCTATCAACTCCCATATATCTAAATTTATAATTCAACCATAAACCAAGTAATAAAAATTCAAATAGTAAAAATAGCAAATAATTCTTTCATTCCTTCAAAATAAAATTACTAGTCCAACAGGTTCCAACCTCCATACTATCAAATTCAATAATATGTCAAAGTTCCATAATAAAAAACCAAGATTATTACTTGGCATCCAAGTGCCATATCAAAAACTAAAAGACAAACCAAAATAATTACATGGCAAATCAATAATTCCATGATGGCAAAATCCAAGTCCAACCATCCAAGTGCCACATCAAAAAGTAAAAGACATCACTGATTAAAAAACTGAATTAAAAGAGATTGACGGTCCCACTAAAGAGGTGTCTTCCATGTGCTCATCCTTATTGATTTTCATGTTCATTATCTTCAGTGAGCTCTTCCAACTGTGATTGTGCAAGTTCTACATCAAAATAATTAATGAAACATTAAAAACTTATTAAAGCATTATAAATAAGAAATTTAGAAATTGTGGGTAATCAGGCAATCAAGTAAATAATAGTAATTTATGTAGTAGTTATTAGTAGTAATGAACTTGGATAAATGTGGATTAAAACACAGTTGTACCTAGACAAATTTAAGTTTTAAAAAATAATACATATAAACTCTGCATTAAGCAGAACTTCACCTGTGAGTTTTTAAAGCTAAAAAGAGCTCTACAAGGAAATACTAAAATTTGAAACTTTTAGAAAAGCTCCATAAAATTCATAGTTCATATTTTATAAATTAATAGCTATAAAACACTAATTTCAGAGGTAAAGTTTTAGTTTCTACCACAATATCATAAAGAGAAAAGGAGAAGAAATTTCATGATCCTACATAGATATTGACAGCAAAGTTGGACAACAAAGATAGGATAACACATATCATAGATATTATTAATAGCTAAGTTGGACAACAAAGATAGGATCACATATCATAGATATTGTCTACTGTCTACCAAGTCTGCAAAATAACATCTATAAACTATTATATTCTTTCCATAGGGCAACGTTTCTGCCATTTAAAGTTGACATAATATGGGAAATCAAACATATATATTATTTTCTTTTTAAAAAACATCATAAAACTTATAACTCATTCAACCAACATGTAAATAAAAAATACATTACCTATATCTACATATAATCAATCTTTGCTACAAACCAATGCCTCCACAACATTAGGTTTAAGTGCACTCCTGAATTGATCAATGACTCGTCCCCCAACACTAAAAGTGGATTCTGAAGCAACTGTAGAAACAGGAATGCTCAAAACATCATGAGCCATAGCAGCAAGTTCTGGATACCGAAATTCATTTCCTTTCCAAAAAGCAAGAATGTCTAATGTTGCATTCCTATCTACTCTTGGTTCATCCAAGTAGAGCTCCAATTGAGTTTTTTTGTGCCTACCTACCCATATCCATACTATAAAAAGAATCAAATTCCTACATATAAAAGCAACATAATAGATGTTAATTTAGGCAGAATATAAATAACATAATATAAATAAAGAAAAAAAAACCATACTTGCATCATAAATAAAGTTCCCTCATTAGCATATTGTTCTTCAGTTCCTTGAGTAGCTTGACCAGCCATTTCAGAAGATGTTGAAGGTGCAGAAACATTACTCACATATTCCCCAAACAAAGCAAATAATGTTTCACGAACCTTCAAATATTGGAGTGAACTAGCATGCCCATAAAGCTTCTGATAGCACCAATCAATAAAAGGCAGCTTATAATAGGGTCAAACACCACTGCTATGGCCAACACAACACTAAATTCTATCCAATACTTCTCAAATTTCACAAGCATTTGATTTGCCATTTTTCTCATATACTCATCCTCACTATCACTTTCTTTCTTCAAGGTAAAACAAACAATGAAAACTTGTGGAAAATATAAGTTAGTTGTTGGATATTTTGTGCCAGAAAAGACCAATGTCACATCATAAAAAACAACCAAAAACTTTTTAATTTTTTCTGCCTTTTCCCACTCACCACCAGTAGGACAATGCTTAAAATTGTAGTCAGTTAACTCTAGGTTTTGAAAAGCACATCGATAAGAGAGAGCATTTTGAAGCATTAAAAAAGTTGAATTTCATCTAGTAAGCACATCTTGCCTTAAACCTTTCTTACCATCCAAATCCATTTGCTTAACAAATTCATAAAAACTTGTTTTCCTCCCTTGTGAGCCTCTTACATACTTAATGCTTTCACGAATTTTTTGGACAACAACATCAATTTTTTTCAAACCATCTTGTACAACCAAATTAAGAATATGAGCACAACAACAAAGATGAAAAAATTCACCATTACAAACAAGTGCTTTTTTATTTTTCAATTGAGTTCTTAGCATGTCAACATAAATATCATTGGAAGAAGCATTGTCCAAAGTCACACAGAAAATATTATTCTCATTGCTCCACATAAATAGCAATTTTATAGACTTTTTCAAATAAAGACACACCATTATGTGGTGGTGGCATAAAGCAAAAGTTCAACATTCTTTTCTGTAAGACCCAATTAGCATCAATAAAATGAGCTATAACACACATATAGCCATCAGTTGCTATAGAAGTCCGCAAATCAGATATCAAACAAACTCTACTAGAAATAGATGTCAACATAGATTTCATCCTTTCTTTTTCCCTCCTATAGATCTTAACCATATCATTCTTAGCAGTATTTCTAGAGATATTAGGGACATCAACACATAAGAAAATATTGTCCGTATGCCAACATACTTAACAAATCGGAAAGGTAATTCATGCATTGTAATTGCAACACATAACAACTCCCTAAATTTTGCATGATCAAATTAAGGGGAACTTACAGGCATTGCATTTTGGCCAAGTATAAGCTGCCCAACATCCCTTGTGTCTTTTCTTGGACATACCTTCAAATGGCGTTTCAAATTTCCAGTACCATATGCTCCGGGGGCAATATATTCCTTTCCACACTTCTTGCATTTGCATGTAGGATTTTTTTCATCTTTTGTGGGAAGCATCTGAAAGAAACGCCAAACAGTTGAAGTCCTCCTCCTTTTCTTGTCTTCGTTGTTTGTCTTATTCTTAGACTTAGTCTTAGCCTTCTTTGTGGAGGAAGTTTAGCCACTTCATCAAGTTCATCTTCCAACAAGTCAAGGTCTTCTCCTTCATACTCAATGTCAATAGGAATCAGCTCATCACTTTCCATCTAGACCAATTTAAAGAAAAATTATTGATTAGAAATTTAGTAATTCTAAGATGACAGAAACAAATAAACTAGAAAAAAAATCATAAAGAACGGCAAATAAATTTAAAATCAACAAAACAAACAAACAAATCTACTATTAGTTCTAAACAATCAACATTATAGTGATTGACACAAAACAAATGGATCTTCAATTATTTTATTTTAAGATGATAGAAACAGAAAACAATTGAAATTATAGAGCAAGACAAATTATTTTTAAATCAACAAAAAATAAACAGGTCTACTTTTATTTTTTTATATCAGTAAAAAAGATCTCCTATTATGTACTAAAAATCAACTGTATAGTGATCACTAGTATACTGAAGAGTGCAACAAGAGTGACAAATATGCAACAAGAGTGTGAAGCAAAACTACTCTAGCATTTCTAGTATTACATAATCTAGATTACTAGTCTAATGTGAATATGACATGAACGAAATAACATTCATCTCAGCATAGAATAAGGCTATTAAGAAAAGAACAAAGCAACAAACAAAATAAGATGCTAAATTGCTTTTACTTTCATCAAAATATGGTTAGTACATTCCTAGCACAACATAGATCCAAAAACCATTCATCCAATAACACACATATTCCTCCAGAAAATAAAAATGAACCTAAACTCTATTATTACCCAATGAAATTCAGTACAAAAAAAACACATGGATTTTCTACACAGTGGTATTTTCTACGCAATGTTATTTTTCTCCAGTGTAGTTTTTCTGCACATTGGTGTTTTTCTGCACAATGTTATTTTTCTGCAGTGTAGTTTTTCTGCACAATGTTATTTTTCTCCAGTGTTTTTCTGCATAGTATTATTTTTCTGCTGTGTTTGTTTTCTGCGGTATTTATTTTTCTACAAAATAGGTTTGGTTTTCCCCTATTTTGATGTTACATGTACTGTTTATCATATAGTATCTAATAAAATTTCTATCTTTTATCTCAACAAAAAAAGAAGAAGAAAACAATCAACATGATAGTGATTAACAAAATAAACGAACGGATCTACAATTATTTTATTTTAAGATAATAGATACAAAGAAACTTGAAAAGAAATCATAGAGCAAGACCTTGTTATTTTAAAATCAACAAGAAGAATACAAACAAGTCTACTATTGGTATTAAACAATCAACTTGATAATGATTAACACAATAAACAAAATTCTCACCAAAAAAAAAACACAATAAATAAAATCTACAACTACTCAAAATTTCATAAGTAAGAAAAGAAAACAAAAATATATAACATATATACCTTGCTAGGGGATTCGGTGGTTGAAAGCTGAAGAAAAAGAACTGGTGGAGTTGTGAAGTTGTGAAGGAGAACAGAGAGCAGAGAGGGCAGCCATGGTTTTGAGTTCAAGAGATATTAGAGGGGTTGGCTAGGGATTTGAGGGGAAGAGAGAGTAGAGGGTTGAGAGACATGAGGCAGATAGGGTTTTGATTTTACGGTGTAGAATGTAGAATCTGTATCTATAGAAGTGGCTAGAGTTTTAAGGAAAAGAAGAAGAGTTGGAGGAGACAAAGTAATGACTGTTGATGAAAACGAAGAGACACAAGATTCCGAAAGGCGTGAGGTCTGGTTTTGAGGAGGAGAATAAATCATATCTAAGCTTATGTACCTAGGTTTTAAGGGTAAAATTGTCAAATTACCTTTATAAGCTAATCAGGTCAAACGGGTTCAATAGGTTGAACACGAACACGACCCGTTTAATAAACGGGTCAGCCGTGTAAACCCAAATTTGACTCGAACCCGTTTAGCCTTAACCCATGACTTGTTTATAAACGGGTTTGTCGTGTCAAGTTTGCAGGTCGTGTCGTGTCAGATTTTGCCACCCCTAGATTTCAACACATCATCAATATATGTGTGTGTGTGTGTGTGTGTGATTTAGTATTTAATTGGTTTTAGACTCTTCGGTTTATGTTCCCAACAATTCACTTGCCACAAAAATTAAAAACTTAAATGGACACGTGGCAGAAAATTGGACTTCAATTTAGAATCTAATTGAATTTGGACTCTTTGAGTTTTACACTCAATAATACATATATATATATATATGTATATATAAAGAGAGAGAGAGAGAGAGAGAGAGAGAGAGAGAGAGAGATTGTGTGTTAATTGTAGCTCTAGGTTAAGTATCGAAGGGTAGTTGAAATAACTAGGGTCAAGATTAAACCTATGGCTATTTCAAATACATTCAAATTGGAGATGGTTTCTAGATTAAGAATATGATAAAACATTATTTCTTACTATATTAGTCCAAATGCTAAAAGAAAGAGAAAAAATTTCTCATTAGTCCCAATCTCTTGCAAGTATCAGAATTACATGTTTTTGTAGCAAATAGAACACAATTGCTAAGTTTATCATAAGAAGCAATCTAAATATAATATATTTTGATAGGCCAAACACGTATTGACCCCTTGTGATGAATTAAGTTGATTAATTAGCCAAGTTATTAATTAATCAAATTAACATGCAAACACGTGGTAGTACAAACAAATCACCAATAAACTAAAGTGCAGCAGAAAATAAATTGACACGGTGATTTGTTTACGAATGGGGAAAACCTACACGGCAAAAACCCCACCGGGTAAATTTAAGGTCACCACTCCCGAAACTCCACTATTATCACAATAAGCGGTTACAAGTAAAGGAATTCCAAGTACCTTACCAACCTACAGTTGAACCATTACCCCAATACCCAATTGGACTTGTTCTATAGTGACAGTTTCTCCTTTCAATGCACAGCTCCCAAGTACGTGACTAACCAATTGCGCAGATCCCAGTACGCGACTTCAATCACCAACTAGAGAAGATTGTTGGCTGCAAAGTTTTTCAATTCATCCACACGATGAAGATCAAGAAGATGCTCGGTTACAAAACCCAACGGTGCAAAGACGCAGCAACTTCTTCACAAGAGAGATGAACTAGGGCAAGAACTTCATCTCAAGTTACAATTTGCGTGAATAAGGATTTCTCAATGTTTGTGCAACTTGCCACACTTTGACGACCCTTAAAATAATCCTTTTATATGTCTAGGGTTAGGAGAAAAGAAGGCCCAAAGACACATCCATGGATTAGAATCAAAACAGAACTTAGAATCTGTTTTTCTTAAATCTCGACAGCTACAAGTGTCGAGATGCTGTCGAGCAGCTGTCGAGCCTCGGGGCTAGAACAGCTTCTCAGAGCTTGATAGATGCAGCTGTTGAGTCAGCTGTCGAGCTTTAATGAAGAGCACTTCTAAGCTTGTTTCTTGGACAGACTTGCATGGCTTTAACACTTGATCTTGAAACCTTGTTTCTTGAAATATTAACCACATCCTAAATCTACCCAATTACAGGTAAAGTTCGTTTTGACAAAGGATTAGCCAATTACATATATAATGAACGACATATGTTCAAAACAAGTGAAACACATATGTCCTAACATATTTGATTTCCAGTATGACTTATACCTTTTTGTGTGGTTGGGTCTTGACCCTTAAACTATACTAAGGCCTATGAATCTGGGATAAAGGAGTTGGGACTAGCCTCATTAGGATTGCACCGCAAGTCAGCTTGTGTGCAAGTCGGGCTCACCCAATGTTGAGACAACTCAGGGAGAGCACCACAGGCTGAATTTAAGGTGTAGTCGTGGCGGGGGCAACTACTACATTAGAAATATGCCACGGCAGAATGTTATAATAAAACGTACTAGATAAAGTCACAGTAAGCAACTAATACCATAAATAAAATAAGCAGTGTTACAGTAGAACAACTGATACAACAAATAGAAAAAGAAGAAAAATACTGCAGCATGACATATAACACTAAAGCAAAACCAATAACATTAGGACTACCAACGCAAACTAAAAGGGACTACCATAGAGCGTCCAGTAATGCAATAGGGATGGCCTTATTTTCCCCAATCTTGGGCTAGGCTGTTCAACAAGAACAGGTCCAGAAAGGGAGCCAATCCCCAACACGAGTAACCTCAATGTAGATTCTTGCTATAGAAATTACTTGTGCTGGGAAAAGGGCCTAAATGGTTTTGAGTTCTGATTTGTGGGTCAAAGAGAGTGGGAATGTTGAGGGGAGAGAAAAGTTGATCTACCAATGCATACCTCTATTTCTGCCTTATTTCTTTCTACTTTATGTTTTTACTCTTCCTTACCACTTAGTTTTCTTATTCTCTTTTGTTAGGTTTCTTTTCTTTTCTACTCTCTGTGTTTTTCCTCCTCTCTCTATATGTGCCTTCCATCCCTACTCATGGCTACCTCTCTTCCTTTTATACTGCTTGAATTCATGGGATTTCTCCCTTTTGTCCCTAAGGATGTACCAACCATTTTTGGTTTCTTGTAGGCATCTCTCTAGGATTGCCCACTAAACTATTGGTTACTCAGCCACTGCCTTTGCTCAAAGTGTGCTTGCCATACCACTCTCCATTTCTAGACAAAATTCATTGTTTTGTTTCCCTCCCCACTCCCCCTCACTACCTTACCTCCCCCTATACGAATAAGGGTTGATAACTTTCTACACCTACTCCTATGGCATGCATCAAGTGGTCTCAGCCTGTATTTACTTCTTTTGGAAGAAATGTCATCCTAGAAAAGCATTCCGCCCAAAGAAGCCTGTGCAGGAACCCTAGAATAGACTTCTTTTCTCCCCACCACCAAACCACACCCCCTAAATCCCTTGACCAAGGGCCCACCTCCCATGTATTGGCTGGGTACAAGTAGGTGGTGTCCTAGGCCTTATGTGTGTGCCACTACCATCTGCGTTTATCTCCTTTTGCTCCCATGCCATTCCTGTCGTTCCTGCGTTGTTGTCCTCTGCTACATGTACGGGGTCGTGTTTGTCTTTTGTGGCGTGAGGGGTGTGTGGGCTTTTAGGTTTACATTACCTGCTTTCGTTCCTCCATGCACTTGGCATTGTCTAGGCAAAGGTATTTCCCTGTATAGCCCACTGGGCTTCCACTTCTACCATTCTCCTTCTTACCCCAGCCAAGGGCCTTGTGGCTGTTAATTCTACCATATCGGCCTATTGGGTTTTTACATCCTTCCTTGAAATTCCTTGGCCCATTCACTCTATCTTTACCTCTTATTCCTCCCATAAGCTTACTGGCTGTCATTCCTGCCATGTTGGCCCATTGGACTTGCTACCTCTTTCCTTAAGCTTCCTCGACCTATTTACTCTATTTTTTACCTCGTATTGTCCCCACTAGCCTACTAGCTATCATTCCTACCATGTTGGCCCATTAGGCTTAATAACTTGTTTTTACTAGTCATATTTCAGTTTCCTTTCACTTCCCTTATTGTTGGGCTTCTTCTACTATTGGGCGTTTTATCAAAAGTGGGGATCAATAATGATAAAAAAGTAATCATCATAGAATCAACATTATAGGTTGAAATTTGTGGTGGGCCTTTTATGATCTTGGGCTGGACTGCCTCTTGCTGTAGTGAGGTCCAAGTGTTCTGGATATGAGAGTTGAAACCGGTCCAATTACAACCCACCTTAGGCCGACTTGTGCACAAACTATACCCCTTTTGCTGAAACTTTGGTCACATGCTCATGGCAGGCGAAGCTATTACAGAAGAGTTATGGCACAAAAATATAGTATAACAATAATAAAGGCAATATGCTTCCTATTAGATGAAATAAATAAGGACTCCTTAAGAAAAAGAACGATATAGCAATAAGAAACATACTATAAGTGAAATTGCAAAAGTAAGAAAGGAAATAATTATGATATATAATAAAATCAAAAGGAAAAGGTTAGTCTACTATATTCAACTGTGTTATGAGGAATAAGACCAAGGAGGGAAACCACTTCCTCAATGTAGGTAACCTCGCAGAAGGATCCTGCTATAGAAATTATCCACTTTGAGGGAACGGGTCTGAATGGCTTATGCCCCAAATGAATCTTTTATCCTCAACAGAGGGTATGCTTTTAGAAGGAGAGAAGGGATTAGCCTATTGATGCATGCCTGTCATTCTACACTCTTTATTTCTCTTCATGCTTCTCTGTTTTTTCTCTCCATTTTGTTACTTTGATTCTTTCCCACTCTTTTCTTTCTTTCTTAGTGCTTACTCGTGTAGTGTTATGGTGATGGTGGTGCTGTGATTCTCTCCTAGTGGTTGCTACTGTTGGGATGATTCTACTGTGCACAACAAAAGCCTTTTATATACTGCCTATCGTGACTAGTTTTTACCATTTTACTTTTTTCTGGATGTGGGTGCCCTTCCCAACCACCCACTGGTTTATCAGCTGCCCAGTCACCACCACTTACCTGTGCTAGCCGTGCTACTCCCCATTACTAGACAAAGAAAATTTTTTTGCTTGCTCGTTTACTGTGGCATTCTTATCCACCACAGTGTGGGTATTCTCTCTTACTATCCTTCATGGCATACAGCTAGTGGTTCCAACTTATCTTTTCCTCTTTTGGGTAGTATGTCATCCCAGCAAGAAATTTACCCAAAAAGAGTTTGAGCGAGAACCCCAAAATAGGTTTTCCCTTCTCCCCACCGCCAGACCATACCCCCTCTTACCTCTAACCCATGACCCACCACTCCTATATTGGCTGGGTAAAGATTAGTGATGTCTGGGCCTTGTGCGTGCTCCACTTTTATGTATGTCCAAACCTTGTTTGCTGCTCATGCATTTGCCATGGACTGGAGGCTTATTTGTGCATTCTGCCATTCATTCTTGACCTCTTGTAGAGTGAATTGTTTTCTGATCCTCCATTATTTATGGCTTGCTTTCCCTAAGGGTTAGGCCTTGCTTGATTGTGGGTTTTTCTCTCTTTTAGCCCACTATTTGTTCCTTTCGCTGGCTCACCAATATTTCTATCATGCCGTTCTGTTATTTCTGTTGCAATGCTATTTGATCCATGCTTATCGGGCCTCTTTCGAGCCTACTGTATGCTCTTCCCTCAATTAGTTACAATGTCTCAATATTGTCATTGGGCTTATACTCATGTTACTTTGGGCTTCCTTGACCCATTACATTACTTGTGGACTCCTTTAGACCATTTCTTCTTCCTTGGGCATCCTCGGCCCATTTACAACTCTACATTCTCATGGACTTTTGCTAACTCTTTTAGGCTTCCCTAGCCCAATTACCATATCCTTCATCCTTAGGGTTCATGGGCTTTCCATTAACCCCTTACTTTCTTACTTCATTACTTCAGGTCTGTTGTGGCTCATTCTCACTCTTCTATATCAAATAATGTCCATGTGTTTACTGCTTCTTCCTTTGAGCTCCTGTAGGCCCATTTGCTTTTCCCAAGGCCTATTTGTTTACTTTATGGGCCTAAAACCCATTATTCCTGTCATTCGGGCTTGATGGGTTTTTTTTTTTCTCTCAATCCACCAACTCTTTTCTTGCCCATATTGTTGGGCTTCTTCCTGCTGTTAGACTTTTCCAAAATGAGCCTCAACAAAATTATATCCAATTTATAAAATTAATATATATATATATATATATATATATATATATAATAAAAATGTGCATAGGACTGTAAAACTGTAAATCATATTTTTCAATATATATATTGAATTTACCATTTCAGTCCCCTCAAAGGCACAAACAAAATTTCCAGGCTGTGTGCCCGAGCAAATTGGCAATGTAAACCACAAAGACAATTCCATCTGCTTGACTGGTAGGTTCAACCTTTCAAACTTGAAACTAGAATATATGCCACCGAATAAAGGCATTTAGAGACCGTTGGAGTGCTATCATTTTCTCACATGAACTGTCTAACCTACTCAAATAGTTACAAGTTATAGCTTATAACTAATTTACTGCTTAGGGGAAAAAGAGTTATCACCAATTTACTGCCATTTATTTAAAGAGCCAAAGTAAGCTAACAATAACATTTTTTTTTTTTTTCTAGCCTCCCAATCTTATATAGGAAATTTTCAAACAGTCAAATGTGATAGATATGGATTGGCTTAGCTTCTTGTGGGTTTTTTCACTATTCATTGCACCCCAATTGACAATTGAACTTATTTCCCAATTCACTGTCATTTATTTAAAGAGTGAAAGTAAACTAACAATAACATTTTTTTTCTAGCCTCCCAATTTCATAGTAAGTTTTTAACAATCTATGTGATAGACTATGGATATGCTTTGCTTCTTGTGGTGTAATCGTGGCACCACCAAAAGTCAAGTGGAACATTGCACCCATCCAATTGACCATTGACATTAATTATTTTCCACAAGTCTTATATCCATCTATGCAATCTTGCTGCAGTTATTATGATTTGTTTTTATGATAATACACATTGACAGAGTTACTAATCACAAACATAATTTGTAGCTCAACTGAATATTTCCAACCGAAACTTTTAGAATTCAAATCCTCTCTCCTCACCGTATCTACCGAATCATATAAAAACGTGGATATAAAAATAAATAAATGACAAGCATACTCTTTCGTTATTAGCACTTTAATTATATTTATAAGGGCTTCTCTTGCCTTGAAAGTTGAGAGGGCAAGCCCTATTGCTGTTGGACACGTAAAGAACATTTTCTTTTTATTACTAGCATTTCGCAAATGCTTCTCTCACCTTAAATGGGCAAAATAAACTGTATTTTTTTTTTTTTTTTGAGAGAGCAAAATAAACTGTTGGTCACATAAAGATATTATTATTATTGATAAGATTTATTATTATTTTGATGAAGATATTATTATTATTATTATTATTATTGTGGGGGGCCGAGGACCGAGGATGAAGATCAAGGGTTAAAAAGAGATCTTAGTTGGGATGAGGGCCGAGGACTCAAGGACAAGGTTGCCTGGAAAAGTACAAAGAGTAAACTAATGATATATGGTAGAGAGAGAAAATATCTGGTTTGGGGGTAGAAAGCCTGTGGACTCCGCATTTAATACACTGCACCTAGTTTCCTGGCCGCATTAAATGAGGAACAACAGCTTTATCAGCTGCATTAATGTAGAGGTGACCTAAATAGTGCGAATCACAGCTAGGCAGTTTCTTTCCACCATCTTCTACAAGCAATCGGACAAGTGTTAACGTGAGAAAGGGGTTAGGTGGGAGATTGACGTTGGAGATGCAAGAAGGAATGAGTATAGATAGGGATGAAAAAGGCTAATGTAGGAAAAAAAAAAAAAAGGACTATGAGAATTGAATGAATAGTAATATTTGAATGTAATAGATATCTCCTCGGGCAAGCCTGTGGGAGTGTGTCTTTTTTCTGCTTTTATGTTGAATGGTATCCTTGGGACACAGCTGTCCGTTGTTGTTTTATTCCCTCTCTACAAATTCTTTGTTTTGGGCCTTGGGTGATTGAATCCACTTCTTGTTTTAAGTGGGCTTTAATACCTGATTGGATTTTTAGTCCTTACAATTATTATTATTATTATTATTATTATTATTATTATTATTATTATACGGTCGTTCTTGACTTGTTATATATATATAGAATAGTCCCATGCTTCCAACTTGTGGCTACCCCATGCGTTAGTTGGACGTATGCTCGTGGTGGTAGCTAGGTTTAGAGATTTTAGTAACAAACGAAAAATCTAATAAAGCAAATAGCTTACGAAACCAAAAGAATATTCAGATAAAACTACTCTTTTATTTGTCTTTCTATTTCTAATGGGAAAAGTCATAGTTTATCTTCTCAGCACACTCTACAGAACTCTACCTAACATATATATATATATATATATATATATATATATATATATATATATATATAGTGACATTTTACTCAACAAAATGTATCTCTCTAGTCTAGTAGCTGACGCTATAATCCTTACAAATTCCATATATCATAGGTGTTTATAAAATGCAAAGAAAGAATCTATGTGCCTTTCAAGCTTCTATCAATTGAAGCACTAACTATGCGTGTCTTTAGTTGTGCCGTGCTGCCAAAGTTTAGATACTGAACATGAAACCTACATGAGATCTATTTGAAACGAAATCAAAATGACGACCCTGTGTTCCCATCTATAAAAACCAAAGCTTTTCTAATCTAAAATCAATCAGCAGGGTCAGGGATCAATTAACAGGGTAATATCTGAGCATGGGTTTAACGGCTAAGTCGATGGTGGCTGTTCTTGCAGTGCTATTGCTAGTGTACTTGGGAGTGGCCCATGAAGAAGCCCCGAACCCGAATACGCTGGCGCTATGCAGTAATTTATGTGTGCAAGATGTGTTCGGGTGCCTCATAGACTGTTTTTCAAAGGGGCCGGGCTTCCTGGATATATTGCAATGCCTGCTTTCGTGTAGCCATGATGGCAATAAATGCTTGACTGGTTGCACCAACATCCCCGATACACCGGAAAGAACTTAGTCCTACAGCGTTCAGTTAGAACTGTTCGCATCAACCAAAGCCTCCCATCAGAATAAATATATACAATGATGATATATAATTGTAATAAATCATGCTTATGAGCTTTAAATAAAATGAAATCACGACACTAGTCTTCTGGTGATTTCTTTCTTATTGAATTCATCAATTATATTTGGCTCATGAGCCGTAACTCTCCCCCTCCCCCCTTTTTTTTCTTCTCTCTTGTTCTTTTCCCTTAAATATATAAATCAGTAATGCTACACTCCACTTATGCAGTCAAAGTACTTTCAAAATCAATGGAGCAAATGCCCATTAATGAAGTAGTCAGTACTTGTACAGACTTCTTTTTCAACAATGTTTAATCACCATGCTGCTACAAAAGCTGGGTGGTAGCTAATATTTCCCGATTTAAAATTCTATTCATTCACAATCAAATACAAATAAGTTAACAGCAATATGAATACATTCCCAAAACAATAATTCAGATCGATTCCAAAGGAAAATAGTTGCAACAAATTTGTGTCTTTACCAAAAAGGCTAAAACAAAGTCATCCAGAGCTAAAACAGTTCCCAGAGTACAACAGCTAGACTGGGGTATTCAAGAGCTAGAATAATGCTAGTCCCACGTCACTCAAACTGGACTACAATTGATCATGCATATATCATAATTACCCATTACTATGGTTTTGGAAGCTGCAATATGAAGGTAAATATGTACAGAGTAAGCAGCCTATGCGCCCATGCCTAGCCTTGAGATATTCGACCTCTCTTTTCCTCGACACCTGACTGAGAAAATCTCTGCCGAAGAACTTGCATAACATCTTCTATTTTCACATCTTTACTTGCCAAAAGAACCATGGCATGATAGAGGACATCCGCCATCTCTGAGGCAGTACGTGACTTATCTTCATTCTCCTCCAATGTTCGACACAACTCATCTGCTTCCTCCCTGGAAATGAAAGTTCACATAAAAATCTCAAGTCAAAACACAGACACAAACACATACCCCTCATACAGATAATTCTCTTTGATTTATTGAAGATTTCTTCTCTGACACATTCTTTATTATTTGACTAAAGCAAAGAGAGTATCCACTAAAATCAATCGACAGTCCAATAAAATCCATACTACCTGATTTTTGAGCACATAAGTTTATTATCAAGTAACAATCGTTTTGTCCACGAGGGTTTTCCATTTTGTTCTGCTGCTAATTCTGTTTTGTGTTGGGAGATTGTTGACTCTAATGAGTACAAAGTGCTTAGTGCCAACTTATCTCCTCCAACCTGCAAAAAATGGTCCGAATTACTTTTAAAATCTTGCTAAATTATGTTTGGAGTAATGCAGAGAATAGATGTGTTAGCATTGCTTATCAAATTTGATTGAAGGAAAAAACCTGTTGATGTTCTTTTAAATCAAAAACTGATGTATAATAACAAGTTTCTGACCCTGTGTGGCAGGTAGGCCCATCAGGCTTCCCTAGGTAGATTATCTGACAAATATTTGTGAGTTAAAGTTGAATGAAATCTAAGAAGAAGAAAAATACAAATGAGCTAAAATTTTCCAAGTAGAAGCCTTCAAAACATACAGAGTCACAATCACAATCAAAAAAAATATCATGAATATTGATGAAATTGTTTGAGGTCTCTCCCTTTGTCCACAACATTGACCGTGATCTGCTATAGAATGTTGCCTTCTGAGAGGAAATGGCTGTAGCAACTGCATCTCGGTTTGCAACGCCTTGCATTAATATGGCTCCTGTATCAACATTTTGAGCTATTGCCACCGCCAAACCTTTGTCATCCCATTTTACACTGTCTAACAATGTCTGAAACTGAAATACTATTTGATTACACTCCCAGTTTATTTGTAAATGCAAAATTTCAGTCCTTAAAGAGACTAAAGAATGCATGAAAATATAATAGAACCAAGAAATAAATTAAAACAGATTAAGGCACCACCTTTCATATTACAAACCATGTGAACATAAAGTTGAATCAAGAAAAAAAAAATGATAGATAGATAAGGGATAACATTTCAGATTTAGGTGTCATTAGTACTTTAAAGGCTTCCTTTCCTGTCATATTAAACTGCAACTATGGGTGTGGCCTTAAATAGCTCCAACTATCACAAATATAATCGATTTTTTCACAAATCTCAAACCATTGACAGAAGGCCCACCCCCTGCCGGGGGGGGGGGGGAGAACTCAGCCAGCTTACCTAAGCTTATGATTTTGTTGACATA
The DNA here is from genome assembly GCF_040712315.1 of Castanea sativa. Classification (NCBI taxonomy): domain Eukaryota; kingdom Viridiplantae; phylum Streptophyta; class Magnoliopsida; order Fagales; family Fagaceae; genus Castanea; species Castanea sativa. The sequence continues at coordinate 61,113,972 of NC_134013.1, read as the reverse complement.
TTATCTTAATATTTACATACCATCCCAACAATTAATTAAAACCAAGATGCCAAGATCTAGCAAAGATTGTTGCACTCATCACAAACCAGAGAGAGAATGTTTGTAGAGTTAAAATACAGTGATAAAAGGAAAAAGGGAAGAGGGCCATAAAATTCAATTTTTATAATTATGTCTTCACTACAAAGGGAGCATTTAAACTTGAATAATCCAAATCTTAGTAATTATGGCTTCACCATAAGATGAAATAGTATACTGCACGATTTGCATAAGATGAAGCCTATGAGAATTATCAGAACGGTTTATTCAAAAGAAAATAAGAAGCATGGGTTAAGCATCGATGCAATCAAGGGGGGCAGGGGAGTGCAGAGAGGGGGGAGAATGAACAAAAGAGGAAAAAAGTGAAACCAGTTGCTACTTGTACAAGTAATTATGTAATTGAAACTTGAAAGTTTATGGTGTCCCACAAAGCTGAAGTTCATATAAAAGTTCCTTTCCAACATCAACAACAATATTGAAATCAAGAGCCCATATGTAGCTCACATAATCAATAAATGTTGATTATCAGGCCACCATGAACACCACAAGAGAAATACAACAGAGAAATCGGGAACATGATTCTTAAATAGTATTATCTTTCTTCCCTTTGCCATAAATGTGAAGGTCCATACCACTATGACCATAATAGAAACTTAAACATGTGTGGTTGACTTTAACAGAAAACAAGATGTCAAACAGTCTGTAATCAGAGGGTGCAGGGCCTGCTGGCTCAAGCAACACTAAAGGCGTAGTAATGTGCATGCATGTGTGCTGGAGCAAGTGCACACACCTATAGAGATGCATTATACGTGCATAATACCTTTAGGTATGCAACTAAGCATGGATACAGATGTAATTATTGGCCAGCTTGGATGGAGGGGGAGAGAGGAGGAGAGAGGAGGAGTAGAATAGAGTTGGCTGAAAATGATTGTCTTCGAGGGCAGGAGGGAAAGTGGAGGTCGGAATGTGAGCTCCAGTTTTTTTTATTCTTAAGTATGGAGTCCAGATGTAGCTTGAGTAATGATATAAAGCATCTAATCAGGCAACAATGGACATCTTCAAGAGATGTTTATTAGATGAATGGGAAACCCAGCCATCAGATTTCCTTCTCCCTATTTTGTTTTCCAGACACGTAACAGTACCTACCATTAGTCCATAATGGCCACAGTAGACACCTGACTATGGCTGGTTAAATCTTGAGCTTTCATTATTATATAGATAATGATGTTGTGAAGGCCTGACAGGGTTTTCTCCCCCATTAACTTCACCAACACAAATTTGAGAGAAGATAAAATAGAGATTAGTTGGGTACGATTACTAGTGCCTTCTAGTAGACAATTTATGCCAAGGGTCTCAGTCAGTTTTTTTTTTTTTTTTTTCACATCTCTAAGACTCTAACACCACTCTTAACATAATATCAAAAGCCAATAAATTTTTGTATCCCCACCATGTCGAGTCCTAAAATTTCAAGAATCGGTGTGTCTCATGTTGTGTCTGTGTCCGTGTCAATGCTTCTTAGAATATCAAATCATAACCATAATTGCAAAGACACCACTGTAAATTCAAATCCTATCATTTGCAACACATTTCTTCCGTATTAAATTGCCACATTCTTATTTTTAGACTTTTTTTTTTTTGGAGAAAGTCTTATTTCCAGACTTTATTCCCCCCACACACACACATGCACATGCTTTATATAACTAAGCTAAGCTAATAAAGAAATGGGGAAATAGTAGAGTGTACTAGAAAGATGCTTTTTGAAAACAATTGGCTTTTGATACTATGTTGATACCTGGAAGATCAAATTATTGATTCAGTCCTTACAGCATCAACCAATGCACACAATAGATAATCACAATTGAACGGTCCAAATGAATAACAAAACAAACACTCAAGCAAAACAACAAGCACATTAGTGGCAATAACTTTAGATTATTTTAGTAGAATACCTTAGATTCAAGACAAAGACCTTTCCCTTGTTTATTAGTGGAAGCATAAACAAGATGATGGGTCTTCTTCTTATTGATGTCCCAACTGTAACCACTATGGGAAATGCAAAGACGGGATCCAGAGGACACTCTCAGAGATTGAGGGCACAGAAAATATGACACCGCCATTATAGAACACCCCCCCCCCCCCAACAAAAAATATGTTAGCTCTCAATGCCTCTTTTCACATTAGTTCCGGGCCATCCTGGAAATATAAAATGTCACCATGAATTAAATTGAGGTGAAAATACCTTCCTTTTTTTTTTTGGTTGTTGTGAATTTAGTTTTTATATTTATATTTTTGTAGGTATATATAATGAAAATTTTACTCTAACATAATTTAAATGTACATGTGTTATGTAAATCTAATTTAGAATTTAGAAACCACTGACACACTACCAAAGTAAATTAATATATTAAAAAAATTACAAATTATACCATTTAATTTTGGCATGTAAAAGCATTGATATCAGTATCCGTTTGGGAATAGTTTATTTAGCTCAAATTGAAATTTTTTTTTATTAAAAGTGTTGTAAATAAAGGTAAAAATTAGCTGAATTGTGCAGTGAAACCCATAAATAGTACCATTAAGTGTAGTGAGACTCATTAATAGTAGCAAAAATAAGTTTAAAGTTGAGATAAGCTTAAAAATTCAGTTCATCCCAAATGCACACCAAGAGTCTGTTTGAGATCTGTTTATTTTGCTAAAACTGAAAATTTTTTGCTAAAAATACTGTAGATAAATGTAAAAGTTAGCTGAAACAGTATAATGAGACCTATGAATAATATCAAAAAGTGTAATAGAACCTATAAATAGTAGCAAAAATAAGTTGAATAGTAAAATAAGTTGGCTTTTTAATTTTGAGCTAAACACACTCCAAGTGTGACAAATGCTAATTTTTTAGCATTTAGCACACAAAACACCAAAAACCCACCAACATGAGATGTTCCAAATGCCAAATAATTTTGACATTTGCTACGATACCATTCTGCTAAGCTTGTAGCATTGTCAAACTTGCCATGCCATTCACCACGTCATTCAGACCTATCATCTTTAGATCTCTCTCAATTAGCCAGTTGTTATTGCAGTGGTTGTGGAGGTTTTTTTTTTTTTTTTTGGCTATGATTTTTCTTTTTATGAGTTGTGGTGGGCTAATTTTGGTGGGTTGTGGTTACAGCCACGAGGGTTGGTTGAATTGATTTCGAGTTTTGGTTACAGTGATCAATGGTGATTGGTTAGTTTTAAGTGGCAGTGGGTTTACAGTTGTGGTGGAATGTAGTGGTGGTGGAGGTTTTCAATTTGGTGGATTAGTGCAGTAGGTTTTGTATTTATTTATTTATTTATATTGTAAGAGTTTTTTAAGGTTATTTTAATGGGTTGTATATATTGTTTTAATGTATTGTATGGAATAATAGAATATCTAATGTAGGTAAATTGTAAAATAATATATTAAAATAGATAAAAATAACTTTTTGATGCGTCAAAATTGTATTATTTTTTAGCACGGCTAATATTGATTATCTTATAATTCAATCCTCTAACTGTTTTTTTTTTTTTTCACTTCATTTCAATCCTTTTACCTTTAACCTGTTTTTAATTTAATCCTTCTGTCCAAACCGCACTCCTCAAAAATGATATATAATAGCTTAAGTTTTGTTAGTTTTAAAAATTAAAGAAAAAAAGCTACAATGAATTTTTAAAAATAAAATAAATGCCTAACATCAATTTAAAACCCAAACAACATCGCTCAAGAGTGGAGGGATACTATTTTGAATTTTTGATGATGGAGAAAGCTGAGGGTGCAAATGAAGGAAGAGCACCAAATCAAAACCCAAAATTGTCATCCACGTCATCTTTGTTAATATGATAATGAAATGAACTTAGGAGGATTTTTCCAAAATACAATTGAGTCCAGTTGTTAGGTCATTTTATGAAAGTTTTTATTGAAAATTAAAAAAAGAAATTATCGAAAAAGGTTTTTTTTTTTTTTAAGTAAAACCCAATACAATTTTATATTTATATCCGACATTTTTGTGAGATAAGTTACAAAGGATGATTTAGAATAAAGGAGCTATATCACTAGGAGGTAAAAATATCACAGCTAATTGTAAGGATTTTTTTTTTTTTTTCAAAATAGCCAAATCTCTTAAATAATTTCATTAGTTAGCAAGGTTTTAAAACTTTTTAAGAATCTAACAAATCGAGTTCTTTGAACTCGATTTCGTTATGCTAAATCGAGTTATTTAGAGTCGAGTTCCATAGAAATCGACTCTCAGAGACTCGATTTCCATGGTTTCCCACGGACCCAACGAACATCAAACCAGCACAAGAAAAAACAACAAAGCATCATTAAATTGAAAGACCCAGACAAGAAAAACAACAAATTAGAGTTTCACCTTTGCAGTGCTTTGTCGTCACTGCAGTCGCTGTCGTCGCCTCTCGCTGGTTTGTGTTTCTTCCTTGCTAGTTTGTGTTCTTCTTTGTTTAAGGTTTCTGAGTTTTCTTCTTTGCAAGTTTTCTTCAGCTTCTGGGTTTTGTTCTCGTTCTTCAATTTCTGGGTTTTTTTTTTTTTGTGTTCTCATTGAACTCGATTTCAAACTGGAACTCGACCACTCTTTACTCGATTTCAAAGGAAAAATCGAGTCCAAAAGACTTGATTTGTTAGATTGCTAAATAGTTTCAAAATTTTGCTAACTAATGAAATTGTTTAAGAAATTTGGTTATTTAGAAGAAGAAAAAAAATCCCTAATTGTAATAATAAACTAGAAAAAGTGTATGCCGTAAGCCTTAAGCTAAGTCGAAGCTTGTTTCATGCACCATCACTTTCTCTAGCAACTGATGTCTGTTTCTTTCTTTATAAAACCTTTTGCTTTCAATAATCTTCATATTACGTTGTTACCTTTCCGCTTTCCCAAAGTTGCTTCTTTATTTATTTTTATTTTTTTAGCACGGCTAATATTGATTCTATTATAATTCAATCCTCTAATTTTTTTTTTTTTTTCACTTCATTTCAATCCTTTTAACTTTAACGTGATTTCAATTTAATCCTTCTGTCCAAAACGCACACCTCAAAAATGATATATAATAGCTTAAGTTTTGTTAGTTTTAAAAATTAAAGAAAAAAAGCTACAATGAATTTTTAAAAATAAAATAAATGCCTAACATCAATTTAAAACCCAAACAACATCGCTCAAGAGTGGAGGGATACTATTTTGAATTTTTGATGATGGAGAAAGCTGAGGGTGCAAATGAAGGAAGAGCACCAAATCAAAACCCAAAATTGTCATCCACGTCATCTTTGTTAATATGATAATGAAATGAACTTAGGGGGATTTTTCCAAAATACAATTGAGCCAGTTATTAGGTCACATTTTATGAAAGTTTTTATTGAAAATTAAAAAAAAAAAAATTATCGAAAAAGTTTTTTTTTCTTTTTTTCTTTTTTAAAGTAAAACCCAATACAATTTTATATTTATATCCGACTTTTTTGTGAGATAAGTTACAAAGATGATTTAGAATAAAGGAGCTATATTACTAGGAGGTAAAAATAAGTGTATGCCGTAAGCCTTAAGCCTTAAGTTAAGCTAAGTCGAAGCTTGTTTCATGCACCATCACTCTCTCTAGCAACTGCTGTCTGTTTCTTTCTTAATAAAACCTTTTGCTTTCAATAATCTTCATATCACGTTGTTAAAACCATGATGATCTCTCAAACTCAAACTGAGCTTGGTGCTTCTGCTTCTACTCCAGTAACTCCACCACCATCCCAACAAAACTTTGCACTCTCACTTTCACAGAGAATGCAAAGGGACACTTGCTTCCATTGCCGCCAGCAAGGCCACTGGGCCAGAGATTGCCCTCTCAAGAAATCTCAGCCCTCCACCTCCTTCTCCAACGGTCTTGATCTCCCCCTCTTTCGCTGCCCATGTGACCTCGGATTCTGTCTTGTTCGGGTTTCCCGTACCGACAAGAACCCCGGCAGAAAGTTTTTCACTTGCCCTGGCATTAAAGTAAGATCAGACACTCTCTCTCTCTCTCTCTCTCTCTCTCTTTTCAATTTCCACTACTTTCTGACTGTTTTTTTTTTTTTTTTTTGCTTTACTTTGGTATAATAATGTAGGGTAATAAATGTGGGTTTTTTAAGTGGTGTGACGAAGTGACAACTGGTGAAACTAGCAAGTCTCCTCCTGAAGGTGTGTATCCGTATCCTAAGTGTTCATGTGAAGCGGGAGTTTTTAAAAGAATTATGCTGAATAGGAGCCCAAATGCGGGTCGAACCTGCTTTATATTTACATCTTAATTGTTTTGTTTACAATATTATTTTATTATTTCAAGAATATTATTTTATTAATGAACTTTACTGGTAGAGTACCCTAGAAACTCTAGAAGATCTGAATCCGAATAAAGGAACTATATCACTGGGAGGTAAAAATAAGTGTATGCCGTAAGCCTTAAGCCTTAAGTTAAGCTAAGTCGAAGCTTGTTTCATGCACCATCACTCTCTCTAGCAACTGCTGTCTGTTTCTTTCTTAATAAAACCTTTTGCTTTCAATAATCTTCATATCACGTTGTTAAAACCATGATGATCTCTCAAACTCAAACTGAGCTTGGTGCTTCTGCTTCTACTCCAGTAACTCCACCACCATCCCAACAAAACTTTGCACTCTCACTTTCACAGAGAATGCAAAGGGACACTTGCTTCCATTGCCGCCAGCAAGGCCACTGGGCCAGAGATTGCCCTCTCAAGAAATCTCAGCCCTCCACCTCCTTCTCCAACGGTCTTGATCTCCCCCTCTTTCGCTGCCCATGTGGCCTCGGATTCTGTCTTGTTCGGGTTTCCCGTACCGACAAGAACCCCGGCAGAAAGTTTTTCACTTGCCCTGGCATTAAAGTAAGATCAAACACACTCTCTCTCTCTCTCTCTCTCTCTCTCTCTCTCTCTCTCTTTTCAATTTCCACTACTTTCTGACTGTTTTTTTTTTTTTTTTTTTTTGCTTTACTTTGGTATAATAATGTAGGGTAATAAATGTGGGTTTTTTAAGTGGTGTGACGAAGTGACAACTGGTGAAACTAGCAAGTCTCCTCCTGAAGGTGTGTATCCGTATCCTAAGTGTTTATGTGAAGCGGGAGTTTCTAAAAGAATTATGCTGAATAGGAGCCCAAATGCGGGTCGAACCTGCTTTGTTTGTCGAGTCCCAAGGGTATGTCCTCATTGTTACTTTGGATTTCCTTAATTAGATTCCAATTTGAAGTTGTATGTACGTACGTGGTGGTTCTTTAACATAATTCTTGTAGCTAATTTATAATTTCTGGATTCTTGTGTGTGGTTGCTTGACTATATCATATGGTCGCACTCGTACCCAGTGTACAAAGCTCCTAATTTTGAAGAGTGTAGTTGCTCAAATATATAACTTGCACAGAAAATATTGATTTAAGCACTGAATCCTTAAATAAGTTCACCAACTCATATAAGTCACACTAAATTTGGGTCTTTCTTTGCCATGGCGTGTCATTTGTATTGGTACAACAAAATATGCGTGCGGGATGCTTAAATGTGGTTTGTTTCATGTTCTATCTTTCTGGTTGGCACTTGTCATAGAATTTCATTTGCTTCAAACAATTGAATCATTTGATAGTATTTGATTCATTTATCAATGACACTCATGTCTTATGTACTTGATGACAAGATAAATTTTTTATGCCAAAAAGGGAAGCTCAAGATCAAGAACAGCTGGTATATTGTTGATGGCTTGATTAATCCTTCTTGCAATACCTGTGACTTATTAACATGCTATATAATGGAAATGTGAATGCTTCTTGTGCTCATAGCTGTATTTTTCATTTAACACACATTTCCATTGATCCACCAGCAAGCTTAGGCATAGGGTACGCATTTGCACAAACTGGAATTCAATCATCTTATAAATCATAAAGCAATATTTTGTGATATAAGTTCTCTCAGTATGCAAAATGCAAAACGTGTGGTACTTTGATAATTTTAATTTTGGCATTAAATTTTGTAAAATATATGGGCCAATTATATGATCTTGTTCAGTTCCAACTACAGATGCATCAACTTGTCCTTAAACTAAGACAGATTAAAATAAACTGAGTAATTGGATAGAGGTTGATCCAATGGTGGCATTTCAGGAGAGCCGCCTGTGTATCCTTTTGTAGCATTTTAAAATCTTGGATTTTCTGTTTTTTTTTTTGTGTGTTAGTTGATATCTGATTAATGGACTGTGGCTTTGAGACAGGGTTTTGGAGCTTGTTGTTTCCTCCAATGGGAGGATACTCAAGAAATTACCACAGTGAATGATATTGCAGATGAAAGCAAACATGAAATATGTGCAAAGACTACTTTGAGAAAACATCCGCTCGATATTGACTTGGGTGATTCAAGCATTGAGAATCCAAAAAGGATGAAGTTTGATTCACTGGAGATGGAAAGTCCTCAACATTTCCCAACTGTCGCGCATGCACGTGAACTTTTTGGGAAAGAACAAGAACCCCTCATGGAGAGGGGGGTAATGTGATGAAAGCTCAGATAAATCCCCCTCAAAGTGTATCGAGTCCTCTTCAAATCTCCAAGGCCTAGTTATGCTGGAGGCTGAGTCAAGGAGTCCCATTATGAAGAAATCACTGGTAATTTCCCATCTACGGTCTCCGTCTCAGATTCGTCGCCGACAGGCAGAGTTCTGGAGGCAGATTACTGATGCTGGAGACACATCTACTGCGGGTATTTTCTTGTGTATATCCATTTATCTATCTGTATTTTATACTTGATGGCCAAAATAGAATCTTATCTTATATTAGCTGTTTCTCTTGCTGCTTTTTATTTTAGCTAACTTGCCACACCCTTGTCTCTTGTTTTAATCTTTATTTCTTCTTCTTCTTTTTTAAATGACAGATTATAGCAATCAAATCTTAGGTCGTCATATTCCGGGTTGGCTGGGCCAGCTTGCTTTTCCTCCTCCTCGATGTTTATCAGCTCTCCTAGCTACCACGGTGTTTCTTTTGCTGTAAGTGTGGTCTTACGCTCCATTTCTTTGGGTTTTTTTTTTTTTTTTCCTTTCACCTTTGGTTATGACTCCAAATTCATTATTTTTATAGGTGTTTTCCCGTCATTTGATCCCATGTTCGTTCCTCAAGATAAAAATGTGTCTAATTATGAATGCTTTAGTTACCTGCCTCATAGTCCTTTAAGATGGGCCATCATCACAAATATCCGGTCAGGGTGCTCAGGCTTTGTGTGATGTTTCTCTGGAAATGCCAATTGCCAGGAGTCCTCCTGCTATGTTAGAAGGCAGAATAACAACGTTAAACATGGAGGTTCTTGAGCAGACAGTGTTGGATGTCCAAAATAAGCTTCTTGCCCATCTAAAGTCCATGGCACAGGAAGCGGAATCAACTTTTAATGTTTTGGATATTCTATTAATCAATCATGCACCTTTTCATGAGCTAGTGAAGAAATTCATTGTCTGTGCATCATCACTAGCTGACAAAGAAAAGTCAGTCAACCAGGAACAATCTTTGCATGCATTGATTGAACGGTATCATAGTGAGAAAGTTAGGTATGATGATATTTCTCACATCCATGGTGAGACAGAAACTGCTTTAACAGCCTCCAATCGTCGCCTTAAATCACTTCGTGAAGAGGCTTCCTGTGTCAAAGATTTGCTTCTTCGAATTGAGAATCAGTTGTCCAGTTGTGAGGCTGAGACAAAGGAGCTAGAGGATCGTTCGAGTGAGATTTCTAGGAATATGTTGGAGTCCCAAAAGAGTTTGCAGGCTGCATATGAGGAAGCAGAAGAGGCACTGAAGCTTCATCAACTGAAATTCTGTCAGCAGAGGGAGCAAATGCAAAATGCAATCATGGCAGGGCTAGAGTTGGTAAGAAGTAAGCTTCGGAAGTGATTTTGTATTAACCTTTAAAACAATTTAAAATATGACATGATGCTAATATAGAAAAATGTAGATAGTGCCACTTAGTAGTGTAGATTGATGTGTCCCTTCCCCTTTTCTCTCCGAGCAGAAACGCTTATAGCTCAAGTTTTTTTTTTTCCAAATTAATAAACGCTTGTATAACACTATTCTCAGACCAATGTGCTTTCTCTTTTTTTTCCTTTTTTCTCTTTTTTGGTAATTCAGTGGGATTAAAGAAACAAAACAATCTTACAAAGAGTCTTTTGGACCACCAAAAACAGGGGAAACAATCCACACACACATACACAAAAACCACAGCACTGAGTCTGAGACAGAGCAGCACTCACAAAGTCAGAAAAATCGAAGTGAGCATCAACTTATCCTTGCATCTGCTATTTTTCCTATATTATTCCAGAATTAAACTTGCCAAAAAAAAACCAAATCTTTTTAAATTCTTGACCAAATATGTGCCATTGGGCTATCTAACTCCAGAGGAGGGTGGCCCAAACCATGGCCCAATAAGCTGACCCAAACGCCACATGTGAGATTCATTGTAAAACAAAAACAAACAAACTCTTTTCACAATTAACTATTATTGTGAGTTTCTCCAAATAAATAAATAAATATATATATATTATTGTGATTTTCTTCTCGAAAAAAAAAATTATTATTGTGGTTTAGGATTAGCAGAAGTACATTTTACCGTAACAAAAAATTAGTGCATTTTACACTAACAAAAAATTAAAATGACAATCCGACCAAGATATTTAACATAATCCAACTAGTTTCAAGCTTACGATCCAACAAAAAATCCACTATCAATTATAAAGATCATAAAATTTCTTCCAAACTATTTTCATAAAAGCACAAACTTAAACTAACCCAAATCCCTAATGCTCCCACCAGTGCTCTCACGCTAATGCACTTAACTACACAGTTTTTTTCTTTTCTTTTCTTTTCGTTTTTTTTTTTTTTTTTTGGAATGCTTTTGTCTTTAACTATCTTACGCATCAAAGCTACGTATCAATGTATTTATAGGGACTATTGCCTCTTCCTACTTAAAAATAAAATAAAATAAATAAATCAGTGCAAGACTAGTACTACTCTTATTAATGTTGAAAGTAACACTTAAATTTAGCTACAAAATTGGTCGTAGCATAAGATTGTAGGCTACAACATTACTCAATATTTTTTTTATTATATTTGAATTTTAACAAATTCACCACTGGATTACATCTTCTTCTTATATCATCAATTCTTGCAAAATTTCTTGAAAATTAAATATCAATAATTATGTTATCAATAAATTGTTTAAATTGCAAGTTTTTGTAATTTAAAATCATACATAAAATATAAGCTTATAGAATATATATATATATAATAAATAACATCCAATTGACATAAGATATGTGTATTAAGAGTATAAAAAATTCAACGGTTAGATTTTCAAAATATGTAACAATGTTTATTTTATTGAGTAAGTTGTAGCCTTATACTATACTACAACCAATTTCTTACCTAAATTTTATTCTAATACACCCCTTGTTATTCTTATTAAAAAATTGCACAAAAAAGTCAAAGAATTTACAATGCAAAAAAACCCTACTCACTAATTAGGATTGGGATCTAGGTATTGCACCTAAAGCAATAGCTCTCAATAGCTGAGATTGAGCATTGAAAAAAAGCAACTTTCAGTCTCAACCATTGAATAAATAAAGTGAGAAAAAGTTAAAATATGAAAGGTGAAAAAAAAAAATTTGAGTGTAGAGTGGATAATTGCACCGGGTGCAAATGCCTAATCCCACCAATCACATATACAAACTCTAACACTATAACTCTTCAAAGTTCATACACATTCAAATAGCATGCTGTTTGTTCCTAGGGACTTCTAGTGATGGTGTCTTTGTAAAACCACCGGAGGATGGACTGGAGGCGATAGACTTGATTATATGCATAGTTAAACATAGTGCAAAACTTTGATCTCTCTTAATCTATGCTTCTAGGGAAGCATGGAAAGAGCTCTTGCTCTAATACCAATAGTGAGAAAAAAAAAAAAAAAACAAAACAAAACAAAAATACACATATGTAGCAATTTTAACATCAATTTAATACTATTATCATTATTATTTATTTATTTATTTTTGTGTATGCCTCAAGATATTAGCATTGATCATAATCGAGTACTTTATTTCAAAAAGTTCGAATAATTTATCAAAATGTAAAACTTAAAGAATATTACTCCAACAAATAAGATTAAAAAAGTAGTTCATTATATATAATATAATTTAACATCAAAGACAACCAGTCAAATCCATAACGTGCAGCCTTTATTTTCCAAAGTCCACATCTCTCTTTTCTATCTTTCCCAAAACCAAGTGATATAAATTAAAGAAGTGACATAAAAAAGAAGAACAAAATGTTCACTTATCACTCTCTCTCAAAGTAACACCATCAGCACCAAAGTCCCGATTACCATAACTACAGTCATAAATCCAGCCCTTAATCCATGAGCTGCTGAGCATAACCAGGATTTGGTGAATTTGCTAGTGCCAATTCCGGAGGACTATTCGTTATCGAAGTGTGAGGGCTATGTTCTCCATTAGACAAGACAACTACAATTAGCTTCTGATCTCTTTCATTACATTTCCCCTCAGACCCACCTATGAAATAGGATGGTCCTTAATGGCTCAACTCAATCTTGGTCATTCCCTCCTTGTATTTTTCAATTGGCTTCGCTTTGTTGCAACTCTCGTAGTCTTCTTTTGTCACTCTTAGTACTGAGTCAACTTTGGGGTCATACTCACAGACTGTAGGCAAGAAAACGAGGATGCATGCATTAGTGTTAAAGTAGAAAGAAAATGCAAGAATTAAAATTAAAAATCATATGGAAAGTAGTAAGAAATAAATCAGCAGAAATATGCTGATTCATGATAACTTCACAAATCGTTGATTCATGATAACTCAACGGATCGTACAACCATTGTGCCAGCAACATATCATTCAAATTTCTGCCCTATCAACTCAAACTAATTCATATTCTAAAACTGCGAATGACTCATTAAAATTAAATATGGAATGCAATAATGTCCAGTGAAAAAATGAAATTCTCTTCTCTTTTATTCTCCTTATAATTTCGAGGTAATTTCAAAATCAAATTCTAAATTCTAAAAAAAGAAATTAATTAAAAATTAGACTATTTAAATTATTTAAATTCTCCTCCTCAGAGTATTATTGTTAACTAAAATTTGAAAGTAATGAAAGTAAATTGCACAACATTTATTTGATTTTTGAGTACCAAAAGACCTGTAATATAAACATCACGTGGTATTTTATTGGGAAAAAAAGATTTTTTTTTTTCAAAATAACACCAAAACTCATACAATTTCATTAATTAGCATGTTTTCAAAACTATTTAGCAAACTAACATCTCAAGTGCAAGAAACTAGAATTTGTTGCGCTAAATCGAGCATTACTAACTCAAGTTCTATGCGTGGAAATCAAACGAAGAAGAAATCCAGAAGAAACCCAAGCCCAAAAAGAAGAAACCTGGACCAAACGAAGAAGAAAAACAAACCAGAAGAAACCCAAGCCCAAAAGGAAGAAACCCAGACCAAACGAAGAAGAAAAACAAACCAGAAGAAACACAAAGAAGAAACCTAAACAAGAAACACAAAGAAACAGCAAACCACGAAGAAGGAACAAACCGGAGAGATCAAACCCAAACAGAAACCACGAAGAAGGCAAACGCCATGAACCCATATCTCCCTAACCCAAACCGTTCGACTTAGACTGAACCCAAGTAGCGACGGCAAAGGTTTCAGGAGGAGGCGGAGGCGGTGATGAAGCTCCAAGCGAAGATTTTCTTCTAATTCCTTCATTTTCTTCTCTGGGTCTTTGGGTTTGATGATGTTTCGTTGAATTTGGGTCTTTGGTTTGATGATATTCTGGTGGATATCTCAGGGAAATAGAGTCTTGAAGACTTGAGTCCCATGGAACTCGGGCTTATCACACTCAATTTAGCACAACAAAATTGAGTCTCTTGCACTCGAGATGTTAGTTTGCTAAATTGTTTTGAAAACATGCTAACTAACGAAATTGTTTGAGATTTAGTGTTATTTTGAAAAAAAAAATCCCAAAAAAAATGATCACATCTTTATTAAACTTTATTTATCTATTGGACTTTTTCAAAGTTATCTTTATAGTTTATACAATTTGTTTTGGTGCCAAAGTAATATATGTCATTTATATGGAAGCCTCTTTTTTATGTATGTTTAAATTGAGACATTTAGAAAGTTTAAGCTTTAATTAAGACTTTTTAAAATCACCCCCAAATTATAAGGAGAATTACATAATTTATAATTCATCGAGAAAAGTTATTTAATAGTGCACGATACAACTTTTTTTACAATTTATTTTATAATTTTTGAAGTGGTTGATAGTGAGTGATAGGAAAAAAAAATAGTGAGTCTAAATGTTAACTGCATCTATTACTCATAATCGATCACTTCAATAATTATAAAATTATTTATGAAAAAAAATTGTCCTCAGCATTACTGAAAGTTACTTAGAATTGAGATAGAGGATTACTAAGAGTATCGCCAATTTTGAATCGCTGTGTCTCCACCCACTGATTGAGAGACACTGAAGGCGATGGAGCTGGCCATAAACCGTTGCCTCCAACCAAGAACTCTCTGGCTTCAGCCGACGTGAATAGCAAAAACAAGAGGGTAAAAACTGGGAATATAATTCTCAAGGAAGCCATTGATTCAAGCACAGGGCATCACATTAATGAACTAACAAGCTACTCTATACACAAATGAACTAACAAGCAACTCTGTTTAATACTGAGAGTTTGAGACCCAAGCTTAGGCTTGTGGGTTTGTTTCAAATTAAAGCAACCGAGGGTACATTATTTGTAGGGGTACTAAATAATTAACCCTGGAGTGAAATGGTTTTTTTTTTTTTTTTTTTTGCTTTTTTTTTTTAATTTTAGTTTTTGCATCCATCTAAATAATTCCATATCATAATACAACTTGGCTGTTTAATAGGCAGATCTATGTACCTTCATGTGTTTTAGCAAATAAAAATAATAATAATAATTGTTATTATTATTATTATAATATGTGCCTCCACAATTCAATATGGCATATGGATGAATTTTTTATCAGATATATATTTTTAATTTATATAACCTATTTGCAATGACAAAAGAATAACTATGGTGTTTTAGCATATTTATAAGAGCTATAAAACTCACAAAAATACACATGGTCATACAGTAAAATATTAAAATCATAAGTATGGTAAAAGTGATATTTCATAGCCAATAAAAGGTTGTCCCTCAAAAAAAAAATCCAATAAAAGGCTCAATTAGAGCATTCACATCATGTTTCTAAAAACAATCTCATTTTACCATTTCAAAAGCTACTTTATAATTTATACTATATTATTCTACAACACACAACAGCATTAATTCTAAAAAAGCTAAATATATAGTGCGTACTTTGTGCGTCTTGGTCCAAAGAATATTAAATCGAGCCCACTCGCAGGCACGCAACTCATAGGTTTGATTTGAGGATAACTTGTATTGTAAAAAATAAAAGTTAATTTATAAATTAAATCCAAAAAAATTTGTAAAAAAATAAAAATTAATTTATAAATTAAATATAAAAAATTAGAGAATTATATATTTACATTAATATATCACATTTAGGTTTTACATAATTCCCACTAATGTAACATGTGATGTGACATGTGACTTAGCTATTAAACCGAATGGTCATCTATAATATGCGTTTATGCTTAATTAACTAGTTTTAGAGTTGGCGTGTGAGTTTAAGTCCTTATTCTATTCTGCTAAGTATTGAATCATTTCCCCTTTCCCTATTCCAAATAATAATAAAAAACTAGTTCTCATACTCATTCTCAAAAAAAAAAAAAAAAACTTGTTCTCATACTATATTTTGTAAACGGAAAATTATAATTTAACTTCACAGGATTTCAGCATCACAATTATTATATTTAACCTTTAATGTTTTTTAATAATAATAATAATAATAAATTGTTAGTATTCCACACAGATCAACTTGAAATTTTCATTTTAGGGTTAAAATATAATAATTGAAAAGCTAAGGTTAAATTATGCTAAGCCCATTTTCTCAACAAAAAAAAAAAAATTATGCTAAGCCCATATCATAAATTAGGGGGTAAGTTTTAAATGAAAGTTTGTCCACAATAAAATATATGTTAATTTGAACAAAACTCTAATTTTATTTTAATCCAAATGTTAAGAATTTTTTTTCTCTCTCTCTCTTATAATGGTAACTCAAAAAAAATCACATCTGATATATTTTTAAATATGTGATTTAGAACCAACTTTAAAAATAAAATAATAAAAAAAACAAAACAAAACAAAAAATAATAACAAGCACACAAACATGGAAGAGGAAATTGGGTTGATCTAATTAGTTTGATACTTGGAACTATCAATTTTGGGCATCTATACGGGAATCAAATTAGTTTGATATGGGCACATGCAACAATTTTTACAAAATATTTTAAATTATTGAGGTGGTAAGTTGTTAATTAAATAATATCAATGGTGAATCTATACGAGAATCAACAAGAACCTCTCAAGTGAAATTTGTTGTGCCGAAACCCATGAGAACTCAGACGGTAAAATGGTAGGTAGACCAAAAAAAGGTGCGGCAATAATTCCAGCTCCCAAACCGCTATATGCACATACTTTCAGAACTTGCCATAATAACGGCTAGTTTTCATTCTAGTGCCACTATATACAGACCACAAAGGCCTCCTTCTATCCTATATCTCTCTCTCTCTCTCCCTCAAAACATTATACGAGTGTCCACCATGGCTTTACTCAGAGCTCTACTATCTTCAATGCTACTTGTATCTTTCTTCATCTCCCTCACAGAGGCTAGAGAATTCTTGGTAGGTGGCAAGACCAATGCATGGAAAATCCCATCCTCAGAATCTGAATCCCTCAACAAATGGGCTGAAGCCTCACGTTTCCAAATTGGAGATTCACTAGGTACAATCCCTGTACTTAATTTACGTTTTCTCGCATTCCCTCATCTGGGTTTTGTTCATTTGTTCCAAGAATTTGCATACTCATCTGGGTTTTGTTTGCTTTACAGTTTGGAACTTTGATCCTAGCAAGGACTCTCTACTCCAAGTGAGCAAAAAGGACTATGATAGCTGCAATACTTCAAGTCCTATAGCTGTATACAAGGATGGGAACACCAAGGTCAAGCTTGACAGGTCAGGGCCATTCTATTTTACAAGTGGAACACAAGGCAACTGTGAGAATGGCCAGAAATTGGTCACTGTGGTGTTGTCTGGGAGGCGTGAATTCTTCAATGTTTCTCCAGCGCCTTCTCCGGTGGAATTTGAAGGCCCTGCCATGGCCCCAACCAGCGATGGCACAAGTTTGAGGGGCAGTTTTATGGCGATTTTTGGAGTTTTGATGAGGTTGGTGTTGTTGGAGATGATGATGTAGATTTCTATTAGTTTCAGTGATTGGTGGGATTGGTTTGATTTATTTGTAATAATTGACTTACGGGACATATTTGTGTTCTCGTATTCATTTATGTGACATTCTTTTTAGAAAACAGTAAATTTAGATATGAATGATATTTGTTCTTTACATACATGATATACTATGATCGAACTACAAATCAACAATACATACATTAGATATGAATTATATTCAT
This sequence comes from Castanea sativa, assembly GCF_040712315.1. Taxonomy (NCBI): domain Eukaryota; kingdom Viridiplantae; phylum Streptophyta; class Magnoliopsida; order Fagales; family Fagaceae; genus Castanea; species Castanea sativa. Next base: position 61,096,291 of record NC_134013.1, on the reverse strand, counting down.
TCTCTACATTTTACTTAATGGCCTGCTACAATCTTAGAACATTTTGTCAACTCATAACGCGAACATATACATGAGAGAACTAGGAAACAACACATTAGAATCAATTCCTTGCTCCATCAGGATAGTAAAGCACATTAGGATCAATTCCTTACTCGATCAGGAAATTAAGTAAAGTGGTACTAGCAAACACAATGTCTATAAACATGGATGAAAGAACAATTTTGGAGCATTAGAATCATCATTTCATTAAGCCAACTGATCCACAAGCCGATTTTTAGTATATATATAGTTCATACAACTTATTTTTTTAACTTTTTGAAAAAGTGGAAAAGCTGAATTTTAGAAAAGAAAAAGGTTAGTTTAAAAAGCTGTTTTTTGAAAAGTCAACAAGAGTGAACATCCCAACATTTATATTTAGATGTAGCACAAAACCTTAATAAAAAAATTTTTACTTACTACCTTGACCAAAATGTGCACCCGTCGAGACAAATAGACAGACACGTGTGTGCGCACATACACACAAAGGAGGCTCACAATGGACCAAATCAAATAACTACAACATAAATTGCAGCCACAAGCGACTGATTCACCTCCAACAAGTTCATGGGGTCATAAGGGATTACACACAGATTCAGCAGCAACATACATGTCCATAACTGTCAGACAAACAGCACAGCAATGAAGGATGAAACCAGCACACATTCTCATTTAAGGAGGGTCCTGACAATTGATTTGACATTGAGTTTCTTAAGGTCTGTATACGACTGTCCACAGCCAACAAACATGACCGGTGCCCCAGAAATGTAGACCATTGAAAGTGCAGCTCCCACCTGCACCATGAACAATTTATACACCAGATGTAACTAGTGGACTGGATAAAATAATCAAACAAAGAATTTTAGAACTCCGAGAAGTTTGATGAGTGTCTACCTTATCATCAATGGTATCAAACTTAGTGAGTAAGATCCCATCTATCAATCTGGAACTAGGTGTAGCTGAAAGGTCGGCTAATTTCTGCAAGCACAAGTGTAGCTCAAATAACTCACTTCTGATATACAATGATAAAACAGAACACAAGCCAGACAACAATTGATGACAATCCCGGTATAAAAATCAAACCTGATTGAACTTTGAAAGTTGATCAACAGCATCATTTCCAACCAGGGCCTCTCCAACAAACAAGACCAGATCAGGATTGTTAAGGTTAATAAGCTTTGAGAGCGCTCTCATTAATGGTTCATTATCCTGAAAAGCATCGAAAATGTATCAGACAAACACAAAGGCAAAAGATCAAACAGGTAAGAAACCTTAAAACCTTACTTATCCCGTAATTAGAATAACACATGTAGCATATACACTAGCAAAACTTTATGATATAATACCAGCTAAGCATGATACCTGCATTCGACCAGCAGTATCAACAAGAACCACATCAGAACCATTTCGCGTTGCCTCCTGGATTGCTTCCCTTGCTACAACAGCAGGATCTTTCTCATAGCCCTTCTCAAATATAGGGATCTTCCAAGAGGAAAATATAACAAGTCAGTTTCCACCATCCAATTTATAATGCATTTTATTGAGTGAACATTAATCATCTCAAAGTAAATAAGACAGAGACTATGGTAACCATAAGCCAGATTGAATGTTATACCTGGAGTCTTCGTGCATGAGTCCGCAACTGCTCAACAGCTCCTGATCGGAATGTGTCACAAGCAGCCATCATGACACTGACATTATGCTGCAGAAGCCAGTAGGCAACCTGGAAAAGTGATGTTTGAAAGAAACCATCTCATCAAAATCCATACAATTTAATCCGTGTGTCCATAGGACCTATATATAAATACTTGAGTCGAATACATGACGCCCACACACACGTGCATCCTCTACTATAAAGAACTAGGGGTTAAGCCTAACCTTTACTAGATTAATAAAATTCCAAACTTCATTTAAATGGGGGAAAAAACGTGGCTTACCTTGGCTAGATTGGTAGATTTCCCAACTCCATTCACACCAACAAAAACAACAACATACGGCTTTCCTTGTTCCTTGGCAGCATGCACATCCCTCAATATGTCAATTGACCGGCGAGGAGTTAGAATACGAACAAGAGCTTCTTCCATTGCTGCCTGCAGTCATTGTTTCATTCCATGGCCTTATTCTTATAAAAAAGTGAAATAATGAGAAATAATTAGTTTAGATTAAATATTGGAGGGAAAAAGTGATGATTCACAAACCTGCACTGTTGAAGTTACCCTTGTGAATGAAGCCAACTTTTTCCCCTCAAGACTTACTGCCACTGATTCACAGAGCTTCTCAGCTATCTCCTCAGCCTATCATTGTAACAGCATGGGACTCCCATTAGCAGGTTCAGGGTGTTTGAGAAGTACCAATAAAAGAGATAAAACATAAGCACATCACTGCAGCAGCAGGAGAAACATACCACATTCTTGGTCATGAGCCTATCCTTGAGAGCTTTCAACGCTGGTTCCAGGTCTGACTTCTCCAAATTCGCTTTGCCCGCAATACTGAGCACAGGAAAGTGAATAAATGATTACAAAAGTATCTGATGATCTAAATAAAGATTTCAAAGCAGTGGAAATGGCAACACTATAGTTGCAATAATTGTTTTGATCGGTAAGCTATGCACACACCCAGCAGGTTGGAATATTTGCAATAATAAAGCCATTTATATGCTGAAGACCTGAAGTTCAGTTGATCCTTAGGTTATCATAGAATACAACAATAGATTGGAAAATTTATCCATCGATAAGTTCAACTTCAAGGAAGAACTCTTGTAAACTCCAATATTTGAAAAAGTGAATAAATAAGTAGAAACAATAGATGAACTCCTTCAATAATTCAAAGAAAAATATATCATCATATGGACAAATCAAAAAATAAGTAGATTTCAACATAAAAATGTTAACCGGTGCAACACAGGTGGACCATTGATAACACAAGTTTGCGTCATCTAAAATATTGTTTCAACTGTTTAAATTGCAATAAAAAATAAAAAACCAAGCAGCATCCTTCATTTAAATATGGCAAGGAAACTAAGAACCAAAATAGTGAGCAGAAGTTTAAAAAAGCAAATTACACATAAACTAAATTGTCATTAATGAATAAAACAAAAACCTAGGACTGATATCAATTAAACTTACCTTTGGAACATTGATGAAAACCACCCCTTCTTCTTAGTTTCAGGCTTGCTGTCTTTCTCCACTTCCTCATCTTCTTCATCCTCGCTTTCACTACTGAAGATCTCCTCCTTGTCCATCATACTTTCACCATGATCAGCTGCAACAACATCTATATGATTCCCATTCTCACCCACAGAATCCGTAAAATCCAATTTCTCTGGAGGGGGTGAATCATTCCAAACTCTATTCTTCTTTGTTATCTTTTTTTTTGGCTCTATCTTGGAGCCCTTGCTAACAACAGTATCTGTTTTCTTCCCACCTTTAGCTCTAAGCTTCAGAAGCTTATTTACATCAAACGCCCCAGCATCGGAGCTCATATTTTCTATACCGTTATCTGCACCATTTACCTTAGATTCTACAATATCAACATGATGGCCATTGGAGTGGCCATTCGCCAGTTTACTACCTTTCCTTCTATCACCATCCCCACCATCATTGACCAAAGCACCTTCACTCTTTTTCTTACTTCCTCCTTTGAAACCACTCTTTTGCACCTGTCCTTGCTTCTTACTATTACTTATAGGCTTGCTCATCTGCTTTGATTTCTTCAATTCCTCAGCCCGAGCCTCAGCCTCCTTTCTCAGTTGCCTAAAAGTTTCGTCAAAGTCACTGTAAGCCGTCCGTTTTGGATCATAAATCTCTGAAAACTCATGCTTCACCATTGCAAGCAGTTCGTCCACATACAATAGATGAAGGATTCGCTGATACACAGCGACAAATACAAGGCCAAGATCATTATAAAAGGTCCATTTGAGTGTGTAAGCGGCACCTTGGGGGCCATCATAATTGTACAATGCTGCACCAGATCGTTCTTCTAAAAGACAGGATTGGATCAAGGTGTCGATTGGTGATCCCTTAAGAGCATTTCCAAACTCTTTACACGTCCAGAGGATTAATCCTCCTCGAGTAAAAATTAGTAACTGCTCTAACATCTTTTATTACGGATGTACCCTGCAATCAAATCCAGCAGAATATTCAATATCAAAAACCCAGGAATTTATTACCAAAAAGAAAAAAAATTATCTGCACTTAAATCCAAAATAGAACCTCCCATGCCCCCACAATTCGCATAGTTTCCAAGACAAATGTAGGGGAAAAGTTAAGACACTTTATTTGATAATTCAATAGTTACAATGGAGGAGGTACCAATTGAGCTACATGGCTCTTAACAAAATGAGAAAACAACTTTAAGTTTTAGATACTCTAATTTGCATGATTTTGGGCCTTAGACAAGAAAATCCACTGCTAAATAATGCTAATACAATTACACATAGAAAATGAAGAGTGCTAAACTTCTCACATTATACATTTATTGCAGAGCATGCATTCTAATATTTCAATTTCTGCTCTTTCACCCATTTTTATGGGAATTGGTGCCTAATAGTTTTCAGGCAATCAAGAATACTATAATATTGATATCCCTAATCATATTCAAATAAAACTTTTTAAAATGAAAAAACAAGAAAATAACAGAAATAAAAAGAGAATAAGAATAATATATTTTTAAACCATGCATTTGGAAAATAGAATCAAATTCACTGAGAATCAATGCTAAAAAAAAGTCATACGCAAGGAAATCAAATCGCAAAGTTTCGCGGCAACCAAACAGAACCATTTTAACAACTGTGATTTCCTAGATAACCATGCATGGAAACACAAATTTTATAAAAGAAATGAAATGAATTTGAATTTGAATTTTGAAGCAAAGATCAGGAATTGGCAGTACGTGACTTATCTTCATTCTCCTCCAATGTTCGACACAACTCATCTGCTTCCTCCCTGGAAATGAAAGTTCACATAAAAATCTCAAGTCAAAACACAGACACAAACACATACCCCTCATACAGATAATTCTCTTTGATTTATTGAAGATTTCTTCTCTGACACATTCTTTATTCTTTGACTAAAGCAAAGAGAGTATCCACTAAAATCAATCGACAGTCCAATAAAATCCATACTACCTGATTTTTGAGCACATAAGTTTATTATCAAGTAACAATCGTTTTGTCCACGAGGGTTTTCCATTTTGTTCTGCTGCTAATTCTGTTTTGTGTTGGGAGATTGTTGACTCTAATGAGTACAAAGTGCTTAGTGCCAACTTATCTCCTCCAACCTGCAAAAAATGGTCCAAATTACTTTTAAAATCTTGCTAAATTATGTTTGGAGTAATGCAGAGAATAGATGTGTTAGCATTGCTTATCAAATTTGATTGAAGGAAAAAACCTGTTGATGTTCTTTTAAATCAAAAACTGATGTATAATAACAAGTTTCTGACCCTGTGTGGCAGGTAGGCCCATCAGGCTTCCCTAGGTAGATTATCTGACAAATATTTGTGAGTTAAAGTTGAATGAAATCTAAGAAGAAGAAAAATACAAATGAGCTAAGATTTTCCAAGTAGAAGCCTTCAAAACATACAGAGTCACAATCACAATCAAAAAAAATATCATGAATATTGATGAAATTGTTTGAGGTCTCTCCCTTTGTCCACAACATTGACCGCGATCTGCTATAGAATGTTGCCTTCTGAGAGGAAATGGCTGTAGCAACTGCATCTCGGTTTGCAAAGCCTTGCATTAATATGGCTCCTGTATCAACATTTTGAGCTATTGCCACCGCCAAACCTTTGTCATCCCATTTTACACTGTCTAACAATGTCTGAAACTGAAATACTATTTGATTACACTCCCAGTTTATTTGTAAATGCAAAATTTCAGTCCTTAAAGAGACTAAAGAATGCATGAAAATATAATAGAACCAAGAAATAAATTAAAACAGATTAAGGCACCACCTTTCATATTACAAACCATGTGAACATAAAGTTGAATCAAGAAAAAAAAAGGACAGATAGATAAGGGATAACATTTCAGATTTAGGTGTCATTAGTACTTTAAAGGCTTCCTTTCCTGTCATATTAAACTGCAACTATGGGTGTGGCCTTAAATAGCTCCAACTATCACAAATATAATCGATTTTTTCACAAATCTCAAACCATTGACAGAAGGCCCAACCCCTGCCGGGGGGGGGGGGGGGAGAACTCAGCCAGCTTACCTAAGCTTATGATTTTGTTGACATATTATCTTAATATTTACATACCATCCCAACAATTAATTAAAACCAAGATGCCAAGATCTAGCAAAGATTGTTGCACTCATCACAAACCAGAGAGAGAATGTTTGTAGAGTTAAAATACAGTGATAAAAGGAAAAAGGGAAGAGGGCCATAAAATTCAATTTTTATAATTATGTCTTCACTACAAAGGGAGCATTTAAACTTGAATAATCCAAATCTTAGTAATTATGGCTTCACCATAAGATGAAATAGTATACTGCACGATTTGCATAAGATGAAGCCTATGAGAATTATCAGAACGGTTTATTCAAAAGAAAATAAGAAGCATGGGTTAAGCATCGATGCAATCAAGGGGGGCAGGGGAGTGCAGAGAGGGGGGAGAATGAACAAAACAGGAAAAAAATGAAACCAGTTGCTACTTGTACAAGTAATTATGTAACTGAAAGTTTATGGTGTCCCACAAAGCTGAAGTTCATATAAAAGTTCCTTTCCAACATCAACAACAATATTGAAATCAAGAGCCCATATGTAGCTCACATAATCAATAAATGTTGATTATCAGGCCACCATGAACACCACAAGAGAAATACAACAGAGAAATCGGGAACATGATTCTTAAATAGTATTATCTTTCTTCCCTTTGCCATAAATGTGAAGGTCCATACCACTATGACCATAATAGAAACTTAAACATGTGTGGTTGACTTTAACAGAAAACAAGATGTCAAACAGTCTGTAATCAGAGGGTGCAGGGCCTGCTGGCTCAAGCAACACTAAAGGCGTAGTAATGTGCATGCATGTGTGCTGGAGCAAGTGCACACACCTATAGAGATGCATTATACGTGCATAATACCTTTAGGTATGCAACTAAGCATGGATACAGATGTAATTATTGGCCAGCTTGGATGGAGGGGGAGAGAGGAGGAGAGAGGAGGAGTAGAATAGAGTTGGCTGAAAATGATTGTCTTCGAGGGCAGGAGGGAAAGTGGAGGTCGGAATGTGAGCTCCAGTTTTTTTTTATTCTTAAGTATGGAGTCCAGATGTAGCTTGAGTAATGATATAAAGCATCTAATCAGGCAACAATGGACATCTTCAAGAGATGTTTATTAGATGAATGGGAAACCCAGCCATCAGATTTCCTTCTCCCTATTTTGTTTTCCAGACACGTAACAGTACCTACCATAAGTCCATAATGGCCACAGTAGACACCTGACTATGGCTGGTTAAATCTTGAGCTTTCATTATTATATAGTTAATGATGTTGTGAAGGCCTGACAGGGTTTTCTCCCCCATTAACTTCACCAACACAAATTTGAGAGAAGATAAAATAGAGATTAGTTGGGTACGATTACTAGTGCCTTCTAGTAGACAATTTATGCCAAGGGTCTCAGTCAGTTTTTTTTTTTTTCACATCTCTAAGACTCTAACACCACTCGTAACATAATATCAAAAGCCAATAAATTTTTGTATCCCCACCATGTCGAGTCCTAAAATTTCAAGAATCGGTGCGTCTCATGTTGTGTCTGTGTCCGTGTCAATGCTTCTTAGAATATCAAATCATAACCATAATTGCAAAGACACCACTGTAAATTCAAATCCTATCATTTGCAACACATTTCTTCCGTATTAAATTGCCACATTCTTATTTTTAGACTTTTTTTTTTTTGTGGAGAAAGTCTTATTTCCAGACTTTATTCCCCCCACACACACACACATGCACATGCTTTATATAACTAAGCTAAGCTAATAAAGAAATGGGGAAATAGTAGAGTGTACTAGAAAGATGCTTTTTGAAAACAATTGGCTTTTGATACTATGTTGATACCTGGAAGATCAAATTATTGATTCAGTCCTTACAGCATCAACCAATGCACACAATAGATAATCACAATTGAACGGTCCAAATGAATAACAAAACAAACACTCAAGCAAAACAACAAGCACATTAGTGGCAATAACTTTAGATTATTTTAGTAGAATACCTTAGATTCAAGACAAAGACCTTTCCCTTGTTTATTAGTGGAAGCATAAACAAGATGATGGGTCTTCTTCTTATTGATGTCCCAACTGTAACCACTATGGGAAATGCAAAGACGGGATCCAGAGGACACTCTCAGAGATTGAGGGCACAGAAAATATGACACCGCCATTATAGAACCCCCCCCCCCCCCAAAAAATATGTTAGCTCTCAATGCCTCTTTTCACATTAGTTCCGGGCCATCCTGGAAATATAAAATGTCACCATGAATTAAATTGAGGTGAAAATACCTTCTTCTTTTTTTTTTTTTCTTTTTTTTTTTTTTTGGTTGTTGTGAATTTAGTTTTTATATTTATATTTTTGTAGGTATATATAATGAAAATTTTACTCTAACATAATTTAAATGTACATGTGTTATGTAAATCTAATTTAGAATTTAGAAACCACTGACACACTACCAAAGTAAATTAGTATATTAAAAAATTACAAATTATACCATTTAATTTTGGCATGTAAAAGCATTGATATCAGTATCTGTTTGAGAATAGTTTATTTAGCTCAAACTGAAAAAAAAAAATTGTTAAAAGTGTTGTAAATAAATGAAAAAATTAGTTGAATTGTGCAGTGAGACCCATAAATAGGACCATTAAATGTAGTGAGACTCATTAATAGTAGCAAAAATAAGTTAAAAGTTGAGATAAGCTTAAAAATTCAGCTCATCCCAAATGCACACCAAGAGTCTGTTTGAGATCTGCTTATTTTGTTAAAACTGAAAATTTTTGCTAAAAATACTGTAGATAAATGTAAAAGTTATCTGAAATAGTATAATGAGACCTATGAATAATACCAAAAAGTGTAATATGACCTATAAATAATAGCAAAAATAAGTTGAATAGTAAAATAAGTTGACTTTTTAATTTTGAGCTAAACACACTCCAAGTGTGACAAATGCTAATTTTTTAGCATTTAGCACACAAAAGACCAAAAACCCACCAACATCAGATATTTCAAATGCCAAATAATTTTGATATTTGCTACGATACCATCCTACTATTAGAACGGTATGGACAACCATGCTACAAATATTTATTATTATTTTATTAAATCTCTCTCTCTCTCTCTCTCTCTCTCTCTCTCTCTCTCTCTCTCTCTCTCTCTCTCTCTCTCTCTCTCTCTCTCTCTCTCTCTCTCTCTCTCTCTCTCTCTCTCTCTCTCTCTTACCATGTTATCTGCTAAGCTTGTAGCATTGTCAAACTTGTCATGCCATTCACCACGTCATTCGGACCTATCATCTTTAGATCTCTCTCAATTAGCCAATTGTTATTGCAGTGGTTGTGGAGGTTTTTTTTTTTTTTTGGCTATGATTTTTTTTTTTTATGAGTTGTGGTGGGCTAATTTTGGTGGGTTGTGGTTACAGTCACTAGGGTTGGTTGAATTGATTTCGAGTTTTGGTTACAGTGGTCAATAGTGATTGGTTAGTTTTAAGTGGCAGTGGGTTTACAGTTGTGGTGGAATGTGGTGGTGGTGGAGGTTTTCAATTTGGTGGATTAGTGCCGTAGGTTTTGTATTTATTTATTTATATTGTAAGAGTTTTTTAAGGTTATTTTAATGGGTTGTATATATTGTTTTAATGTATTGTATGGAATAATAGAATATCTAATGTAGGAAAATTGTAAAATAATATATTAAAATAGATAAAAATAACTTTTTGATGTGTCAAAATTGTATTATTTTTTAGCACGGCTAATATTGATTATCTTATAATTCAATCCTCTAACTTTTTTTTTTTCCACTTCATTTCAATCCTTTTAACTTTAACCTGTTTTTAATTTAATCCTTCTGTCCAAACCGCACTCCTCAAAAATGATATATAATAGCTTAAGTTTTGTTAGTTTTAAAAATTAAAGAAAAAAAGCTACAATGAATTTTTAAAAACAAAATAAATGCCTAACATCAATTTAAAACCCAAACAACATCGCTCAAGAGTGGAGGGATACTATTTTGAATTTTTGATGATGGAGAAAGCTGAGGATGCAAATGAAGGAAGAGCACCAAATCAAAACCCAAAATTGTCGTCCACGTCATCTTTGTTAATATGATAATGAAATGAACTTAGGAGGATTTTTCCAAAATACAGTTAAGTCAAGTTATTAGGTTATTTTATGAAAGTTTTTATTGAAAATTAAAAAAAGAAATTATCGAAAAAGTTTTTTTTTTTTTTTAAAGTAAAACCCAATACAATTTTATATTTATATCCGACTTTTTTGTGAGATAAGTTACAAAGGATGATTTAGAATAAAGGAGCTATATCACTAGGAGGTAAAAATATCACAGCTAATTGTAAGGATTTTTTTTTTCAAAATAGCCAAATCTCTTAAATAATTTCATTAGTTAGCAATGTTTTAAAACTTTTTAGGAATCTAACAAATCGAGTTCTTTGAACTCGATTTCGTTATGCTAAATCGAGTTCTTTGAACTCGATTTCGTTATGCTAAATCGAGTTATTTAGAGTCGAGTTTCATAGAAATCGACTCTCAGAGACTCGATTTCCATGGTTTTCCACGGACCCAACAGACATCAAACCAGCACAAGAAAAAACAACAAAGCATCATTAAATTGAAAGACCCAGACAAGAAAAACAACGAATTAGAGTTTCACCTTTGCAGTGCTTTGTCGTTGCTGCAGTCGCTGTCGTCGCCTCCTGCTAATTTGTGTTTCTTCCTTGCTAGTTTGTGTTCTTCTTTGTTTAAGGTTTTTGAGTTTTCTTCTTTGCAGGTTTTCTTCAGTTTCTGGGTTTTGTTCTCGTTCTTCAATTTCTGGGTTTTTTTTTTTGTGTTCTCATTGAACTCGAGTGTAAAATACTCGATTTCAAATTGGAACTCGACCACTCTTTACTCGATTTTAAAGGCAAAAGCGAGTCCAAAAGACTTGATTTGTTAGATTGCTAAATAGTTTCAAAACTTTGCTAACTAATGAAATTGTTTTAAGAGATTTGGTTATTTCGAAGAAAAAAAAAATCCCTAATTGTAATAATAAACTAGAAAAAGTGTATGTCGTAAGCCTTAAGCTAAGTCGAAGCTTGTTTCATTCACCATCACTTTCTCTAGCAACTGCTGTCTGTTTCTTTCTTTATAAAACCTTTTGCTTTCAATAATCTTCATATTACATTATTACGTTGTTACCTTTCCGCTTTCCCAAAGTTGCTTCTTTAATTTTTTTTTTTTTTAGCACGGCTAATATTGATTCTATTATAATTCAATCCTCTAATTGTTTTTTTTTTTTTTCACTTCATTTCAATCCTTTTAACTTTAACCTGATTTCAATTTAATCCTTCTGTCCAAAACGCACACCTCAAAAATGATATATAATAGCTTAAGTTTTGTTAGTTTTAAAAATTAAAGAAAAAAAGCTACAATGAATTTTTAAAAATAAAATAAATGCCTAACATCAATTTAAAACCCAAACAACATCGCTCAAGAGTGGAGGGATACTATTTTGAATTTTTGATGATGGAGAAAGCTGAGGATGCAAATGAAGGAAGAGCACCAAATCAAAACCCAAAATTGTCGTCCACGTCATCTTTGTTAATATGATAATGAAATGAACTTAGGAGGATTTTTCCAAAATACAGTTAAGTCAAGTTATTAGGTTATTTTATGAAAGTTTTTATTGAAAATTAAAAAAAGAAATTATCGAAAAAGTTTTTTTTTTTTTTTTAAGTAAAACCCAATACAATTTTATATTTATATCCGACTTTTTTGTGAGATAAGTTACAAAGGATGATTTAGAATAAAGGAGCTATATCACTAGGAGGTAAAAATATCACAGCTAATTGTAAGGATTTTTTTTTTTCAAAATAGTCAAATCTCTTAAATAATTTCATTAGTTAGCAATGTTTTAAAACTTTTTAGGAATCTAACAAATCGAGTTCTTTGAACTCGATTTCGTTATGCTAAATCGAGTTATTTAGAGTCGAGTTTCATAGAAATCGACTCTCAGAGACTTGATTTCCATGGTTTTCCACGGACCCAACAGACATCAAACTAGCACAAGAAAAAACAACAAAGCATCATTAAATTGAAAGACCCAGACAAGAAAAACAACGAATTAGAGTTTCACCTTTGCAGTGCTTTGTCGTTGCTGCAGTCGCTGTCGTCGCCTCCTGCTAATTTGTGTTTCTTCCTTGCTAGTTTGTGTTCTTCTTTGTTTAAGGTTTTTGAGTTTTCTTCTTTGCAGGTTTTCTTCAGTTTCTGGGTTTTGTTCTCGTTCTTCAATTTCTGGGTTTTTTTTTTTGTGTTCTCATTGAACTCGAGTGTAAAATACTCGATTTCAAATTGGAACTCGACCACTCTTTACTCGATTTTAAAAGCAAAAGCGAGTCCAAAAGACTTGATTTGTTAGATTGCTAAATAGTTTCAAAACTTTGCTAACTAATGAAATTGTTTTAAGAGATTTGGTTATTTCGAAGAAAAAAAAAATCCCTAATTGTAATAATAAACTAGAAAAAGTGTATGTCGTAAGCCTTAAGCTAAGTCGAAGCTTGTTTCATTCACCATCACTTTCTCTAGCAACTGCTGTCTGTTTCTTTCTTTATAAAACCTTTTGCTTTCAATAATCTTCATATTACATTATTACGTTGTTACCTTTCCGCTTTCCCAAAGTTGCTTCTTTAATTTTTTTCTTTTTTTTTAGCACGGCTAATATTGATTCTATTATAATTCAATCCTCTAATTGTTTTTTTTTTTTTCACTTCATTTCAATCCTTTTAACTTTAACCTGATTTCAATTTAATCCTTCTGTCCAAAACGCACACCTCAAAGATGATATATAATAGCTTAAGTTTTGTTAGTTTTAAAAATTAAAGAAAAAAAGCTACAATGAATTTTTAAAAATAAAATAAATGCCTAACATCAATTTAAAACCCAAACAACATCACTCAAGAGTGGAGGGATACTATTTTGAATTTTTGATGATGGAGAAAGCTGAGGGTGCAAATGAAGGAAGAGCACCAAATCAAAACCCAAAATTGTCATCCACGTCATCTTTGTTAATATGATAATGAAATGAACTTAGGGGGATTTTTCCAAAATACAATTGAGCCAGTTATTAGGTCACATTTTATGAAAGTTTTTATTGAAAATTAAAAAAAAAAAAATTATCGAAAAAGTTTTTTTTTCTTTTTTTCTTTTTTAAAGTAAAACCCAATACAATTTTATATTTATATCCGACTTTTTTGTGAGATAGGTTACAAAGATGATTTAGAATAAAGGAGCTATATCACTAGGAGGTAAAAATAAGTGTATGCCGTAAGCCTTAAGCCTTAAGCCTTAAGTTAAGCTAAGTCGAAGCTTGTTTCATGCACCATCACTCTCTCTAGCAACTGCTGTCTGTTTCTTTCTTAATAAAACCTTTTGCTTTCAATAATCTTCATATCACGTTGTTAAAACCATGATGATCTCTCAAACTCAAACTGAGCTTGGTGCTTCTGCTTCTACTCCAGTAACTCCACCACCATCCCAACAAAACTTTGCACTCTCACTTTCACAGAGAATGCAAAGGGACACTTGCTTCCATTGCCGCCAGCAAGGCCACTGGGCCAGAGATTGCCCTCTCAAGAAATCTCAGCCCTCCGCCTCCTTCTCCAACGGTCTTGATCTCCCCCTCTTTCGCTGCCCATGTGGCCTCGGATTCCGTCTTGTTCGGGTTTCCCGTACCGACAAGAACCCCGGCAGAAAGTTTTTCACTTGCCCTGGCATTAAAGTAAGATCAGACACTCTCTCTCTCTCTCTCTCTCTCTCTCTCTCTTTTCAATTTCCACTACTTTCTGACTGTTTTTTTTTTTTTTTTTTTTTTGCTTTACTTTGGTATAATAATGTAGGGTAATAAATGTGGGTTTTTTAAGTGGTGTGACGAAGTGACAACTGGTGAAACTAGCAAGTCTCCTCCTGAAGGTGTGTATCCGTATCCTAAGTGTTCATGTGAAGCGGGAGTTTGTAAAAGAATTATGCTGAATAGGAGCCCAAATGCGGGTCGAACCTGCTTTGTTTGTCGAGTCCTAAGGGTATGTCCTCATTGTTACTTTGGATTTCCTTAATTAGATTCCAATTTGAAGTTGTATGTACGTACGTGGTGGTTCTTTAACATAATTCTTGTAGCTAATTTATAATTTCTGGATTCTTGTGTGTGGTTGCTTGACTATATCATATGGTCGTACTCGTACCCAGTGTACAAAGCTCCTAATTTTGAAGAGTGTAGTTGCTCAAATATATGACTTGCACAGAAAATATTGATTTAAGCACTGAATCCTTAAATAAGTTCACCAACTCATATAAGTCACACTAAATTTGGGTCTTTCTTTGCCATGGCGTGTCATTTGTATTGGTACAACAAAATATGCGTGCGGGATGCTTAAATGTGGTTTGTTTCATGTTCTATCTTTCTGGTTGGCACTTGTCATAGAATTTCATTTGCTTCAAACAATTGAATCATTTGATAGTATTTGATTCATTTATCAATGACACTCATGTCTTATGTACTTGATGACAAGATAAATTTTTTATGCCAAAAAGGGAAGCTCAAGATCAAGAACAGCTGGTATATTGTTGATGGCTTGATTAATCCTTCTTGCAATACCTGTGACTTATTAACATGCTATATAATGGAAATGTGAATGCTTCTTGTGCTCATAGCTGTATTTTTCATTTAACACACATTTCCATTGATCCACCAGCAAGCTTAGGCATAGGGTACGCATTTGCACAAACTGGAATTCAATCATCTTATAAATCATAAAGCAATATTTTGTGATATAAGTTCTCTCAGTATGCAAAATGCAAAACGTGTGGTACTTTGATAATTTTAATTTTGGCATTAAATTTTGTAAAATATATGGGCCAATCATATGATCTTGTTCAGTTCCAACTACAGATGCATCAACTTGTCCTTAAACTAAGACAGATTAAAATAAACTGAGTAATTGGATAGAGGTTGATCCAATGGTGGCATTTCAGGAGAGCCGCCTGTGTATCCTTTTGTAGCATTTTAAAATCTTGGATTTTCTGTTTTTTTTTTTTGTGTGTTAGTTGATATCTGATTAATGGACTGTGGCTTTGAGACAGGGTTTTGGAGCTTGTTGTTTCCTCCAATGGGAGGATACTCAAGAAATTACCACAGTGAATGATATTGCAGATGAAAGCAAACATGAAATATGTGCAAAGACTACTTTGAGAAAACATCCGCTCGATATTGACTTGGGTGATTCAAGCATTGAGAATCCAAAAAGGATGAAGTTTGATTCACTGGAGATGGAAAGTCCTCAACATTTCCCAACTGTCGCGCATGCACGTGAACTTTTTGGGAAAGAACAAGAACCCCTCATGGAGAGGGGGGAATGTGATGAAAGCTCAGATAAATCCCCCTCAAAGTGTATTGAGTCCTCTTCAAATCTCCAAGGCCTAGTTATGCTGGAGGCTGAGTCAAGGAGTCCCATTATGAAGAAATCACTGGTAATTTCCCATCTACGGTCTCCGTCTCAGATTCGTCGCCGACAGGCAGAGTTCTGGAGGCAGATTACTGATGCTGGAGACACATCTACTGCGGGTATTTTCTTGTGTATATCCATTTATCTATCAGTATTTTATACTTGATGGCCAAAATAGAATCTTATCTTATATTGGATGTTTCTCTTGCTGCTTTTTATTTTAGCTAACTTGCCACACCCTTGTCTCTTGTTTTAATCTTTATTTCTTCTTCTTCTTTTTTAAATGACAGATTATAGCAATCAAAGCTTAGGTCTTCATATTCCGGGTTGGCTGGGCCAGCTTGCTTTTCCTCCTCCTCGATGTTTATCAGCTCTCCTAGCTACCACGGTGTTTCTTTTGCTGTAAGTGTGGTCTTACGCTCCATTTCTTTGGTTTTTTTTTTTTTTTTTCCTTTCACCTTTGGTTATGACTCCAAATTCATTATTTTTATAGGTGTTTTCCCGTCATTTGATCCCATGTTCGTTCCTCAAGATAAAAATGTGTCTAATTATGAATGCTTTAGTTACCTGCCTGGTAGTCCTTTAAGATGGGCCATCATCACAAATATCCGGTCAGGGTGCTCAGGCTTTGTGTGATGTTTCTCTGGAAATGCCAATTGCCAGGAGTCCTCCTGCTATGTTAGAAGGCAGAATAACTACGTTAAACATGGAGGTTCTTGAGCAGACAGTGTTGGATGTCCAAAATAAGCTTCTTGCCCATCTAGAGTCCATGGCACAGGAAGCGGAATCAACTTTTAATGTTTTGGATATTCTATTAGTCAATCATGCACCTTTTCATGAGCTAGTGAAGAAATTCATTGTCTGTGCATCATCACTAGCTGACAAAGAAAAGTCAGTCAACCAGGAACAATCTTTGCATGCATTGATTGAACGGTATCATAGTGAGAAAGTTAGGTATGATGATATTTCTCACATCCATGGTGAGACAGAAACTGCTTTAACAGCCTCCAATCGTCGCCTTAAATCACTTCGTGAAGAGGCTTCCTGTGTCAAAGATTTGCTTCTTCGAATTGAGAATCAGTTGTCCAGTTGTGAGGCTGAGACAAAGGAGCTAGAGGATCGTTCGAGTGAGATTTCTAGGAATATGTTGGAGTCCCAAAAGAGTTTGCAGGCTGCATATGAGGAAGCAGAAGAGGCACTGAAGCTTCATCAACTGAAATTCTGTCAGCAGAGGGAGCAAATGCAAAATGCAATCATGGCAGGGCTAGAGTTGGTAAGAAGTAAGCTTCGGAAGTGATTTTGTATTAACCTTTAAAACAATTTAAAATATGACATGATGCTAATATAGAAAAATGTAGATAGTGCCACTTAGTAGTGTAGATTGATGTGTCCCTTCCCCTTTTCTCTCCGAGCAGAAACGCTTATAGCTCAAGTTTTTTTTTTTCCAAATTAATAAACGCTTGTATAACACTATTCTCAGACCAATGTGCTTTCTCTTTTTTTTTCTTTTTTCTCTTTTTTGGTAATTCAGTGGGATTAAAGAAACAAAACAATCTTACAAAGAGTCTTTTGGACCACCAAAAACAGGGGAAACAATCCACACACACATACACAAAAACCACAGCACTGAGTCTGAGACAGAGCAGCACTCACAAAGTCAGAAAAATCGAAGTGAGCATCAACTTATCCTTGCATCTGCTATTTTTCCTATATTATTCCAGAATTAAACTTGCCAAAAAAAAAAAAAAAAACCAAATCTTTTTAAATTCTTGACCAAATATGTGCCATTGGGCTATCTAACTCCAGAGGAGGGTGGCCCAAACCATGGCCCAATAAGCTGACCCAAACGCCACATGTGAGATTCATTGTAAAACAAAAACAAACAAACTCTTTTCACAATTAACTATTATTGTGAGTTTCTCCAAATAAATAAATAAATATATATATATATATATATATATATATATATTATTGTGATTTTCTTCTCGAAAAAAAAAAATTATTATTGTGGTTTAGGATTAGCAGAAGTACATTTTACCGTAACAAAAAATTAGTGCATTTTACACTAACAAAAAATTAAAATGACAATCCGACCAAGATATTTAACATAGTCCAACTAGTTTCAAGCTTACGATCCAACAAAAAATCCACTATCAATTATAAAGATCATAAAATTTCTTCCAAACTATTTTCATAAAAGCACAAACTTAAACTAACCCAAATCCCTAATGCTCCCACCAGTGCTCTCACGCTAATGCACTTAACTACACAGTTTTTTTCTTTTCTTTTCTTTTCGTTTTTTTTTTTTTTTTTTGGAATGCTTTTGTCTTTAACTATCTTACGCATCAAAGCTACGTATCAATGTATTTATAGGGACTATTGCCTCTTCCTACTTAAAAATAAAATAAAATAAATAAATCAGTGCAAGACTAGTACTACTCTTATTAATGTTGAAAGTAACACTTAAATTTAGCTACAAAATTGGTCGTAGCATAAGATTGTAGGCTACAACATTACTCAATATTTTTTTATTATATTTGAATTTTAACAAATTCACCATTGGATTACATCTTCTTCTTATATCATCAATTCTTGCAAAATTTCTTGAAAATTAAATATCAATAATTATGTTATCAATAAATTGTTTAAATTGCAAGTTTTTGTAATTTAAAATCATACATAAAATATAAGCTTATAGAATATATATAATAAATAACATCCAATTGACATAAGATATGTGTATTAAGAGTATAAAAAATTCAACGGTTAGATTTTCAAAATATGTAACAATGTTTATTTTATTGAGTAAGTTGTAGCCTTATACTACAACCAATTTCTTACCTAAATTTTATTCTAATACACCCCTTGTTATTCTTATTAAAAAATTGCACAAAAAAGTCAAAGAATTTACAATGCAAAAAACCCTACTCACTAATTAGGATTGGGATCTAGGTATTGCACCTAAAGCAATAACTCTCAATAGCTGAGATTGAGCATTGAAAAAAAACAACTTTCAGTCTCAACCATTGAATAAATAAAGTGAGAAAAAGTTAAAATATGAAAGGTGAAAAAAAAAATTGAGTGTAGAGTGGATAATTGCACCGGGTGCAAATGCCTAATCCCACCAATCACATATACAAACTCTAACACTATAACTCTTCAAAGTTCATACACATTCAAATAGCATGCTGTTTGTTCCTAGGGACTTCTAGTGATGGTGTCTTTGTAAAACCACCGGAGGATGGACTGGAGGCGATAGACTTGATTATATGCATAGTTAAACATAGTGCAAAACTTTGATCTCTCTTAATCTATGCTTCTAGGGAAGCATGGAAAAGAGCTCATGCTCTAATACCAATAGTGAGAAAAAAAACAAAACAAAACAAAAATACACATATGTAGCAATTTTAACATCAATTTAATACTATTATCATTATTATTTATTTATTTATTTTTGTGTATGCCTCAAGATATTAGCATTGATCATAATCGAGTACTTTATTTCAAAAAGTTCGAAAAATTTATCAAAATGTAAAACTTAAAGAATATTACTCCAACAAATAAGATTAAAAAAGTAGTTCATTATATATAATATAATTTAACATCAAATACAACCAGTCAAATCCATAACGTGCAGCCTTTATTTTCCAAAGTTCACATCTCTCTTTTCTATCTTTCCCAAAACCAAGTGATATAAATTAAAGAAGTGACATAAAAAAGAAGAACAAAATGTTCACTTATCACTCTCTCTCAAAGTAACACCATCAGCACCAAAGTCCCGATTACCATAACTACAGTCATAAATCCAGCCCTTAATCCATGAGCTGCTGAGCATAACCAGGATTTGGTGAATTTGCTAGTGCCAATTCCGGAGAACTATTCGTTATCGAAGTGTGAGGGCTATGTTCTCCATTAGACAAGACAACCACAATTAGCTTCTGATCTCTTTCATTACATTTCCCCTCAAACCCACCTATGAAATAGGATGGTCCTTAATGGTTCAACTCAATCTTGGTCATTCCCTCCTTGTATTTTTCAATTGGCTTCGCTTTGTTGCAACTCTCGTAGTCTTCTTTTGTCACTCTTAGTACTGAGTCAACTTTGGGGTCATACTCACAGACTGTAGGCAAGAAAACGAGGATGCATGCATTAGTGTTAAAGTAGAAAGAAAATGCAAGAATTAAAATTAAAAATCATATGGAAAGTAGTAAGAAATAAATCAGCAGAAATATGCTGATTCATGATAACTTCACAAATCGTTGATTCATGATAACTCAACGGATCGTACAACCATTGTGCCAGCAACATATCATTTAAATTTCTGCCCTATCAACTCAAACTAATTCATATTCTAAAACTGCGAATGACTCATTAAAATTAAATATGGAATGCAATAATGTCCAGTGAAAAAATGAAATTCTCTTCTCTTTTATTCTCCTTATAATTTCGAGGTAATTTCAAAATCAAATTCTAAATTCTAAAAAAAGAAATTAATTAAAAATTAGACTATTTAAATTATTTAAATTCTGCTCCTCAGAGTATTATTGTTAACTAAAATTTGAAAGTAATGAAAGTAAATTGCACAACATTTATTTGATTTTTGAGTACCAAAAGACCTGTAATATAAACATCACGTGGTATTTTATTGGGAAAAAAAGATTTTTTTTTTTTCAAAATAACACCAAAACTCATACAATTTCATTAATTAGCACGTTTTCAAAACTATTTAGCAAACTAACATCTCAAGTGCAAGAAACTCGAATTTGTTGCACTAAATCGAGCATTACTAACTCAAGTTCTATGCGTGGAAATCAAACGAAGAAGAAATCCAGAAGAAACCCAAGCCCAAAAAGAAGAAACCTGGACCAAACGAAGAAGAAAAACAAACCAGAAGAAACACAAAGAAGAAACCTAAACAAGAAACACAAAGAAACAGCAAACCACGAAGAAGGAACAAACCGGAGAGATCAAACCCAAACAGAAACCACGAAGAAGGCAAACGCCATGAACCCATATCTCCCTAACCCAAACCGTTCGACTTAGACTGAACCCAAGTAGCGACGGCAAAGGTTTCAGGAGGAGGCGGAGGCGGTGATGAAGCTCCAAGCGAAGATTTTCTTCTAATTCCTTCATTTTCTTCTCTGGGTCTTTGGGTTTGATGATGTTTCGTTGAGTTTGGGTCTTTGGTTTGATGATATTCTGGTGGATATCTCAGTGAAATAGAGTCTTGAAGACTTGAGTCCTATGGAACTCGAGCTCATCACACTCAATTTAGCACAACAAAATTGAGTCTTTTGCACTCGAGATGTTAGTTTGCTAAATTGTTTTGAAAACATGCTAACTAACAAAATTGTTTGAGATTTAGTGTTATTTTGAAAAAAAAATCCCAAAAAAAAATGATCACATCTTTATTAAACTTTATTTATCTATTGGACTTTTTCAAAGTTATATTTATAGTTTATACAATTTGTTTTGGTGCCAAAGTAATATATGTCATTTATATTGAAGCCTCTTTTTTATGTATGTTTAAATTGAGACATTTAGAAAGTTTAAGCTTTAATTAAGACTTTTTAAAATCACCCCCAAATTATAAGGAGAATTACATAATTTATAATTCATCGAGAAAAGTTATTTAATAGTGCACGATACAACTTTTTTTACAATTTATTTTATAATTTTTGAAGTGGTTGATAGTAAGTGATAAGAAAAACAAAATAGTGAGTCTAAATGTTAACTGCATCTATTACTCATTATCGATCACTTCAATAATTATAAAATTATTTATGAAAAAAAATTGTCCTCAGCATTACTGAAAGTTACTTAGAATTGAGATAGAGGATTACTAAGAGTATCGCCAATTTTGAATCGCTGTCTCCACCCACTGATTGAGAGACACTGAAGGCGATGGAGCTGGCCATAAACCGTTGCCTCCAACCAAGAACTCTCTGGCTTCAGCCGACGTGAATAGCAAAAACAAGAGGGTAAAAACTGGGAATATAATTCTCAAGGAAGCCATTGATTCAAGCACAGGGCATCACATTAATGAACTAACAAGCTACTCTATACACAAATGAACTAACAAGCTACTCTATACACAAATGAACTAACAAGCAACTCTGTTTAATACTGAGAGTTTGAGACCCAAGCTTAGGCTTGTGGGTTTGTTTCAAATTAAAGCAACCGAGGGTACATTATTTGTAGGGGTACTAAATAATTAACCCTGGAGTGAAATGGTTTTTTTTTTTTTTTTGCTTTTTTTTTTTTTAATTTTAGTTTTTGCATCCATCTAAATAATTCCATATCATAATACAACTTGGCTGTTTAATAGGCAGATCTATGTACCTTCATGTGTTTTAGCAAATAAAAATAATAATAATAATTGTTATTATTATTATTATAATATCTGCCTCCACAACTCAATATGGCATATGGATGAATTTTTTATCAGATATATATTTTTAATTTATATAACCTATTTGCAATGACAAAAGAATAACTATGGTGTTTTAGCATATTTATAAGAGCTATAAAACTCACAAAAATACACATGGTCATACAGTAAAATATTAAAATCACAAGTATGGTAAAAGTGATATTTCATAGCCAATAAAAGGTTGTCCCTCAAAAAAAAAAATCCAATAAAAGGCTCAATTAGAGCATTCACATCATGTTTCTAAAAACAATCTCATTTTACCATTTCAAAAGCTACTTTATAATTTATACTATATTATTCTACAACACACAACAGCATTAATTCTAAAAAAGCTAAATATATAGTGCGTACTTTGTGCCTCTTGGTCCAAAGAATATTAAATCGAGCCCACTCACAGGCATTCAGCTCATAGGTTTGATTTGAGGATAACTTGTATTGTAAAAAATAAAAATTAATTTATAAATTAAATCCAAAAAAAATTGTAAAAAAATAAAAATTAATTTATAAATTAAATATAAAAAATTAGAGAATTATATATTTACATTAATATATCACATTTAGGTTTTACATAATTCCCACTAATGTAACATGTGATGTGACATGTGACTTAGCTATTAAACCAAATGGTCATCTGCAATATGCATTTATGCTTAATTAACTAGTTTTAGAGTTGGCGTGTGAGTTTAAGTCCTTATTCCATTCTGCTAAGTATTGAATCATTTCCCCTTCCCCTATTCCAAATAATAATAAAAAACTAGTTCTCATACTCATTCTCAAAAAAAAAAAAAAACTAGTTCTCATACTATATTTTGTAAACGGAAAATTATAATTTAACTTCACAGGATTTCAGCATCACAATTATTATATTTAACCTTTAATGTTTTTTAATAATAATAATAATAATAAATTGTTAGTATTCCACACAGATCAACTTGAAATTTTCATTTTTATTCCAAATTTTAGGGTTAAAATATAATAATTGAAAAGCTAAGGTTAAATTATGCTAAGCCCATTTTCTCAACAAAAAAAAAAATTATGCTAAGCCCATATCATAAATTAGGGGGTAAGTTTTAAATGAAAGTTTGTCCACAATAAAATATATGTTAATTTGAACAAAACTCTAATTTTATTTTAATCCAAATGTTAAGAATTTTTTTTCTCTCTCTCTCTTATAATGGTAACTCAAAAAAAATCACATCTGATATATTTTTAAATATGTGATTTAGAACCAACTTTAAAAAAAAAAAAATAACAAAACAAAACAAATAATAACAAGCACACAAACATGGAAGAGGAAATTGGGTTGATCTAATTAGTTTGATACTTGGAACTATCAATTTTGGGCATCTATACGGGAATCAAATTAGTTTGATATGGGCACAACAATTTTTACAAAATATTTTAAATTATTGAGGTGGTAAGTTGTTAATTAAATAATGTCAATGGTGAATCTATACGAGAATCAACAAGAACCTCTCAAGTGAAATTTGTTGTGCCGAAACCCATGAGAACTCAGACGGTAAAATGGTAGGTAGACCAAAAAAAGGTGCGGCAATAATTCCAGCTCCCAAACCGCTATATGCACATACTTTCAGAACTTGCCATAATAACGGCTAGTTTTCATTCTAGTGCCACTATATACAGACCACAAAGGCCTCCTTCTATCCTATATCTCTCTCTCTCTCTCCCTCAAAACATTATACGAGTGTCCACCATGGCTTTACTCAGAGCTCTACTATCTTCAATGCTACTTGTATCTTTCTTCATCTCCCTCACAGAGGCTAGAGAATTCTTGGTAGGTGGCAAGACCAATGCATGGAAAATCCCATCCTCAGAATCTGAATCCCTCAACAAATGGGCTGAAGCCTCACGTTTCCAAATTGGAGATTCACTAGGTACAATCCCTGTACTTAATTTACGTTTTCTCGCATTCCCTCATCTGGGTTTTGTTCATTTGTTCCAAGAATTTGCATACTCATCTGGGTTCTGTTTGCTTTACAGTTTGGAACTATGATCCTAGCAAGGACTCTCTACTCCAAGTGAGCAAAAAGGACTATGATAGATGCAATACTTCAAGTCCTATAGCTGTATACAAGGATGGGAACACCAAGGTCAAGCTTGACAGGTCAGGGCCATTCTATTTTACAAGTGGAACACAAGGCAACTGTGAGAAGGGCCAGAAATTGGTCACTGTGGTGTTGTCTGGGAGGCGTGAATTCTTCAATGTTTCTCCAGCGCCTTCTCCGGTGGAATTTGAAGGCCCTGCCATGGCCCCAACCAGCGATGGCACAAGTTTGAGGGGCAGTTTTATGGCGATTTTTGGAGTTTTGATGAGGTTGGTGTTGTTGGAGATGATGATGTAGATTTCTATTAGTTTCAGTGATTGGTGGGATTGGTTTGATTTATTTGTAATAATTGACTTACGGGACATATTTGTGTTCTCGTATCTATTTATGTGACATTCTTTTTAGAAAACAGTAAATTTAGATATGAATGATATTTGTTCTTTACATACATGATATACTATGATCGAACTACAAATCAACAATACATACATTAGATATGAATTATATTCATTCTCTACATTTTACTTAATGGCCTGCTACAATCTTAAAACATTTTGTCAACTCATAACGCGAACATATACATGAGAGAACTAGGAAACAACACATTAGAATCAATTCCTTGCTCCATCAGGATAGTAAAGCACATTAGGATCAATTCCTTACTCGATCAGGAAATTAAGTAAAGTGGT
Source organism: Castanea sativa (assembly GCF_040712315.1). Lineage (NCBI taxonomy): Eukaryota > Viridiplantae > Streptophyta > Magnoliopsida > Fagales > Fagaceae > Castanea > Castanea sativa. Next base: position 61,071,376 of record NC_134013.1, on the reverse strand, counting down.
ACTAGCAAACACAATGTCTATAAACATGGATGAAAGAACAATTTTGGAGCATTAGAATCATCATTTCATTAAGCCAACTGATCCACAAGCCGATTTTTAGTATATATATAGTTCATACAACTTATTTTTTAACTTTTTGAAAAAGTGGAAAAGCTGAATTTTAGAAAAGAAAAAGGTTAGTTTAAAAAGCTGTTTTTTGAAAAGTCAACAAGAGTGAACATCCCAACATTTATATTTAGATGTAGCACAAAACCTTAATAAAAAAAATTTTACTTACTACCTTGACCAAAATGTGCACCCGTCGAGACAAATAGACAGACACGTGTGTGCGCACATACACACAAAGGAGGCTCACAATGGACCAAATCAAATAACTACAACATAAATTGCAGCCACAAGCGACTGATTCACCTCCAACAAGTTCATGGGGTCATAAGGGATTACACACAGATTCAGCAGCAACATACATGTCCATAACTGTCAGACAAACAGCACAGCAATGAAGGATGAAACCAGCACACATTCTCATTTAAGGAGGGTCCTGACAATTGATTTGACATTGAGTTTCTTAAGGTCTGTATACGACTGTCCACAGCCAACAAACATGACCGGTGCCCCAGAAATGTAGACCATTGAAAGTGCAGCTCCCACCTGCACCATGAACAATTTATACACCAGATGTAACTAGTGGACTGGATAAAATAATCAAACAAAGAATTTTAGAACTCCGAGAAGTTTGATGAGTGTCTACCTTATCATCAATGGTATCAAACTTAGTGAGTAAGATCCCATCTATCAATCTGGAACTAGGTGTAGCTGAAAGGTCGGCTAATTTCTGCAAGCACAAGTGTAGCTCAAATAACTCACTTCTGATATACAATGATAAAACAGAACACAAGCCAGACAACAATTGATGACAATCCCGGTATAAAAATCAAACCTGATTGAACTTTGAAAGTTGATCAACAGCATCATTTCCAACCAGGGCCTCTCCAACAAACAAGACCAGATCAGGATTGTTAAGGTTAATAAGCTTTGAGAGCGCTCTCATTAATGGTTCATTATCCTGAAAAGCATCGAAAATGTATCAGACAAACACAAAGGCAAAAGATCAAACAGGTAAGAAACCTTAAAACCTTACTTATCACGTAATTAGAATAACACATGTAGCATATACACTAGCAAAACTTTATGATATAATACCAGCTAAGCATGATACCTGCATTCGACCAGCAGTATCAACAAGAACCACATCAGAACCATTTCGCGTTGCCTCCTGGATTGCTTCCCTTGCTACAACAGCAGGATCTTTCTCATAGCCCTTCTCAAATATAGGGATCTTCCAAGAGGAAAATATAACAAGTCAGTTTCCACCATCCAATTTATAATGCATTTTATTGAGTGAACATTAATCATCTCAAAGTAAATAAGACAGAGACTATGGTAACCATAAGCCAGATTGAATGTTATACCTGGAGTCTTCGTGCATGAGTCCGCAACTGCTCAACAGCTCCTGATCGGAATGTGTCACAAGCAGCCATCATGACACTGACATTATGCTGCAGAAGCCAGTAGGCAACCTGGAAAAGTGATGTTTGAAAGAAACCATCTCATCAAAATCCATACAATTTAATCCGTGTGTCCACAGGACCTATATATAAATACTTGAGTCGAATACATGACGCCCACACACACGTGCATCCTCTACTATAAAGAACTAGGGGTTAAGCCTAACCTTTACTAGATTAATAAAATTCCAAACTTCATTTAAATGGGGGAAAAAACGTGGCTTACCTTGGCTAGATTGGTAGATTTCCCAACTCCATTCACACCAACAAAAACAACAACATACGGCTTCCCTTGTTCCTTGGCAGCATGCACATCCCTCAGTATGTCAATTGACCGGCGAGGAGTTAGAATACGAACAAGAGCTTCTTCCATTGCTGCCTGCAGTCATTGTTTCATTCCATGGCCTTATTCTTATAAAAAAGTGAAATAATGAGAAATAATTAGTTTAGATTAAATATTGGAGGGAAAAAGTGATGATTCACAAACCTGCACTGTTGAAGTTACCCTTGTGAATGAAGCCAACTTTTTCCCCTCAAGACTTGCTGCCACTGATTCACAGAGCTTCTCAGCTATCTCCTCAGCCTATCATTGTAACAGCATGGGACTCCCATTAGCAGGTTCAGGGTGTTTGAGAAGTACCAATAAAAGAGATAAAACATAAGCACATCACTGCAGCAGCAGGAGAAACATACCACATTCTTGGTCATGAGCCTATCCTTGAGAGCTTTCAACACTGGTTCCAGGTCTGACTTCTCCAAATTCGCTTTGCCCGCAATACTGAGCGTAGGAAAGTGAATAAATGATTACAAAAGTATCTGATGATCTTAATAAAGATTTCAAAGCAGTGGAAATGGCAACACTATAGTTGCAATAATTGTTTTGATCGGTAAGCTATGCACACACCCAGCAGGTTGGAATATTTGCAATAATAAAGCCATTTATATGCTGAAGACCTGAAGTTCAGTTGATCCTTAGGTTATCATAGAATACAACAATAGATTGGAAAATTTATCCATCGATAAGTTCAACTTCAAGGAAGAACTCTTGTAAACTCCAATATTTGAAAAAGTGAATAAATAAGTAGAAACAATAGATGAACTCCTTCAATAATTCAAAGAAAAATATATCATCATATGGACAAATCAAAAAATAAGTAGATTTCAACATAAAAATGTTAACCGGTGCAACACAGGTGGACCATTGATAACACAAGTTTGCGTCATCTAAAATATTGTTCAACTGTTTAAATTGCAATAAAAAATAAAAAACCAAGCAGCATCCTTCATTTAAATATGGCAAGGAAACTAAGAACCAAAATAGTGAGCAGAAGTTTAAAAAAGCAAATTACACATAAACTAAATTGTCATTAATGAATAAAACAAAAACCTAGGACTGATATCAATTAAACTTACCTTTGGAACATTGATGAAAACCACCCCTTCTTCTTAGTTTCAGGCTTGCTGTCTTTCTCCACTTCCTCATCTTCTTCATCCTCGCTTTCACTACTGAAGATCTCCTCCTTGTCCATCATACTTTCACCATGATCAGCTGCAACAACATCTATATGATTCCCATTCTCACCCACAGAATCCGTAAAATCCAATTTCTCTGGAGGGGGTGAATCATTCCAAACTCTATTCTTCTTTGTTATCTTTTTTTTTGGCTCTATCTTGGAGCCCTTGCTAACAACAGTATCTGTTTTCTTCCCACCTTTAGCTCTAAGCTTCAGAAGCTTATTTACATCAAACGCCCCAGCATCGGAGCTCATATTTTCTATACCGTTATCTGCACCATTTACCTTAGATTCTACAATATCAACATGATGGCCATTGGAGTGGCCATTCGCCAGTTTACTACCTTTCCTTCTATCACCATCCCCACCATCATTGACCAAAGCACCTTCACTCTTTTTCTTACTTCCTCCTTTGAAACCACTCTTTTGCACCTGTCCTTGCTTCTTACTATTACTTATAGGCTTGCTCATCTGCTTTGATTTCTTCAATTCCTCAGCCCGAGCCTCAGCCTCCTTTCTCAGTTGCCTAAAAGTTTCGTCAAAGTCACTGTAAGCCGTCCGTTTTGGATCATAAATCTCTGAAAACTCATGCTTCACCATTGCAAGCAGTTCGTCCACATACAATAGATGAAGGATTCGCTGATACACAGCGACAAATACAAGGCCAAGATCATTATAAAAGGTCCATTTGAGTGTGTAAGCGGCACCTTGGGGGCCATCATAATTGTACAATGCTGCACCAGATCGTTCTTCTAAAAGACAGGATTGGATCAAGGTGTCGATTGGTGATCCCTTAAGAGCATTTCCAAACTCTTTACACGTCCAGAGGATTAATCCTCCTCGAGTAAAAATTAGTAACTGCTCTAACATCTTTTATTACAGATGTACCCTGCAATCAAATCCAGCAGAATATTCAATATCAAAAACCCAGGAATTTATTACCAAAAAGAAAAAATATTATCTGCACTTAAATCCAAAATAGAACCTCCCATGCCCCCACAATTCGCATAGTTTCCAAGACAAATGTAGGGGAAAAGTTAAAACACTTTATTTGATAATTCAATAGTTACAATGGACGAGGTACCAATTGAGCTACATGGCTCTTAACAAAATGAGAAAACAACTTTAAGTTTTAGATACTCTAATTTGCATGGTTTTGGGTCTTAGACAAGAAAATCCACTGCTAAATAATGCTAAATACAATTACACATAGAAAATGAAGAGTGCTAAACTTCTCACATTGTACATTTATTGCAGAGCATGCATTCTAATATTTCAATTTCTGCTCTTTCACCCATTTTTATGGGAATTGGTGCCTAATAGTTTTCAGGCAATCAAGAATACTATAATATTGATATCCCTAATCATATTCAAATAAAACTTTTTAAAATGAAAAAACAAGAAAATAACAGAAATAAAAAGAGAATAAGAATAATATATTTTTAAACCATGCATTTGGAAAATAGAATCAAATTCACTGAGAATCAATGCTAAAAAAAAGTCATACGCAAGGAAATCAAATCGCAAAGTTTCGCGGCAACCAAACAGAACCATTTTAACAACTGTGATTTCCTAGATAACCATGCATGGAAACACGAATTTTATAAAAGAAATGAAATGAATTTGAATTTGAATTTGAATTTTGAAGCAAAGATCAGGAATTGGCAATTACGAGAAATAGGGATCAGCTTTATCAAAACTATTCACAAAATAGAAGCAGAGAAAAACAAATCCTATTCGAACCACAACATTTGTGATCATTGAATTTACGAATCAATAAGATTTGAAGGAATAAGAGAAAGCAAATACCTGTCTTTTATAGGAACTCTGAGGAACCCAAGAAATGAATAATCACCAAAATTTGAAGAAAAAAAAAACATATATATAAAATTCTTTTGGCTATAAATAGGGAAATCACATTACTGTATATCTATAAAATAAAAAATAAAAAAACCTAAATTTTGGATATACAGAAGTTTAAGGGAGTGTTTACTAAGTACAATAGGTAGTTCAGTTTTTAAACAATATTATATGTATTTTTATATACTTTTTTATTTATATGTATTTTTAAAAAATACAAACAATAACTCTTAAACCTCTCTAACTCGCTTATTTTTCAATGTAGGATTTAGTTACTGTTTTTCCTTTTAACAACACTAAATATTTAACAGACACTGAACTCACACTTATTTTTCTAATTTTCCAACGTGGAATTTAGCCACTATTTTTTCCTATGAAAATACTAGGATATTAAAATACAACGAAAGGGATAGAAATGATCTCAAAGACACTGAATAAGATCCTTAGTTGAACGGTCAAAAGTAAAAATTGGCAGACTCCAGTAAGCAGTAACTGTCTGATCCCGCCAGTATTTTATTGAGTTGTGACACATAAAACTTTGAAAGGTAAAGAGTAAAAAATTTTAAAAAGTTAAACAGTTGATAAAATTTCTAGGTCAAGGTTAAAATTGAATTTTTAAATTTCAATCTCAACCATTAAATCACTATTGTATAGTGCAATAGCTATCTAGATCCTACATTAACAAAGGAAAAACGTGTTACAATGAATAAATGAAGCATGTTGTAATTTTTTTTTCTTAGATATTTTGAAAACCTTATGAGATGCTAACCTGTTAAATTACAAGACTCTTAATAAGTGTATTACAAGTTGAAAGTAGATCAATTTTGGCAATATATAATAGAGATATATAGTATAGAACACTTACAAAATCTATATCAATGTTCATTTCAATAAAAAATAAAAGGTTATATCATAAATAACCTTTTAATTAAAATAAAAGGGTTTCCATTTGGTTCAAAGGTAAACTTTTTCTTATTAAAAGGATGAGTACTAGTGGCCATTTAAAATTATCTTTTGTAATTAATCTTTTTTTTTTTTTAAGAATCCTATTTGTTAAAAAAATTAATTTGAAATGCCAATAGAATAGGAAAAAGGAAAAGTAGGATTGAGAAAGTAGAAAATCTTGGACTACAATTTTCTGTGTCACAATTTTGATATGGCGGACTGTGATTGGTAGATTTATGTAAAAATAACAGACAATCACTCATAATCTATCACATCAAAGTTAAAACATAGTTTTGGTCCTAAAATAATTATTGAGAATTGGATGACAGTTTTGACCCATGTATGTTAGTGTTAGTATCTTATGTGTGTTGAAACTTGGAAGGGCACTTGTCATTGTTGTGCACACTCACCAATTGTTGGGATCTAACTTTTATCATATATGCTCCTCAAAAAAACTTTTATCATATATAATTAGATATTGATATTGGTTATTATTATTTTTTTTTTTGCTTTATAAAATGTAGTTTATAGCAAGTGTACATACAGGTATTGTCATGATGTCGATAAGCAAAAACTCACTACGGGAGTTTTTCTTAAGGTTAGAAAAATCTTATTTATACAGTTAATGACTTTTTGGAGTTTTCTAAAGGTTAGAAAATTCTCATTTATGTAGTTGATGACTTGACTTCTTAAGTTATATTATCTATTATTATAAATAGAGCCGTAAGGTCGCAATTTGCACCAATGCCCAAATTAAGGTGGGTGTAGGCCCAAAGAATCCAATACAATAAATTTGTAGAGAGTGGACTTTAAATCTAGGTTCTAATGAGTTGAGTTAATGATGATAACAGGCAAAAATTACTGTGGGATGAAAATGGAACAGTGTAAATATTGAGATTTGTCCTCGGACTCAAGCCGAGGAGATTGATTCTTGTACTTCTCTCTTTAGGAGACGAATTACATATATTGTTCTTGGGTCTATAGTATTTTTCTTTTTTCTCCCGACCCCATTCCCATGGGGGATCTTTTATCTTATATAAGCATTTTCAGATGATCTTGGCCTTCCACCTGTTCCTTGCACAGATCACCATCCATCTTCCAATCTTCTCCAGCATCTTCTTCAAGTTCCTGAGAGATGCGGCGCCTAAAGCAACACTGTTCACAAGTCTTCTCCACATAAATGCGGCCAGAAAATATTGTTCAAAGGTCTTCTCTACATAAATGAGGCCAAAAGGTTTAGTGGGATGCATTAAATGTGATGGCAATATCTAGCTTTTCAGTCCCGTCACTGCCATCTCCATTCCCAAAACCCTTTCTGCACAGTAGAGCCTCCTCTGATAGCGCATTGATGACATCATCACAAAATTCAAGGACGTGGCCTCCTCGGCCCAACAACTATCATCCTTGGCCAAGCGTAACACGTGGTGCAATCTCCTTACTCAGAATTCTTATACCCCACAAGAGCTATTAAGAACAAATAACAAGTTATTTACTGCTTAGTGTTTTATTATAAAGTAGGATTTCATAAAGCACTTGTAATCTAAAAGCAACACGATGATGATAAATGGAGTTAGAAAACATATATTCTTATGAGAAATTGTTTTGGTAGAAGAATTAGGGGATGAGGAAGGAGGGTAGAAAATAACAAAATAGTTTAACATGTGAGAAATGTGTAAATGATTTCTGAAATTTTCTTGATAAAGGGAAAACGTTGCCCATGGGTAGGACTCAATGTATTGATTGTGCACAAATGAAGGGCTAGAGAGATTTCCTCATCAAGTCTAGGAAATCGAATCTACTTTCAAATACCCCCATAAATACATAAAATATTTTTGACAAACTACATATTTAATCCTTAATCTTTACGTTGAGTATTAATTTGGTCTCTAACCTTTTAGTATTGTTTCAAAAATGTCTCTACCGTTAAGTGGTTAATGAAAAATTTTGATGTGGTTAACAGTAAAAAAATTTGGTTTTATGCCACATAACATTGCCACTTGGATTGCCATGTCAGCCTTAAATAAATTATGTGAGGCTCAATTTCCTTTTATACTTTAGTGTTGTTGTTCTATTTTCTAAAAAAATCATTTTATTTATGTTTTTTTTTTTTGGCTTGGTTCTGATCAATGTGACCTCTTACAGAAGCAACAACAACTACTTACAGCAGGAAGATCTACACTTGTGTAATTGAAGTCCAAAGGTTGGGGTTGTTCTTCAACAATCATGAATTCTTAAAATAACCCAACAAAATGTCACCCCCAAATATGTAGTTTACCTTCTTCTTCTTTTTATCCGCATATTTGGTTTCAAACATATTTGTAAGAAAATGTCACACAAGTACGTACCTCGTATAACTGCTTTTCATGTAAAATTGTAATTGCACTACCTACAAAGTGAAGTCCAAGTAGAATTATTGAGATTTACTCTTTCAAACACTCGTTAACTTTGTAATGGTAAGTCTGATACCAAAATCTTTTCCATAACTTGTCTACATGGCAACTTGTGAGTGGTGGAATTGTAAACTCATATGTACCCATCATTTTTTTCCCACCACTTACAACCCCTCACATAACTTAGTTGTTGCCAAAATTATAGAAATTGTTATAGTAGTAGACTTATTCTGTAAACGGGTGACTTTCCCTATTGCAAGAATTAAAAACGGTGACTAGATTTTTTTTCCTCCCTCCTTAGCTAGTAAGGCAGTGTTGCTTTGGAGTGTCAACTTTTTTTGATTTAACACATCACCAACCTCAGAAATGACAACATACATGACCCAGGGTGCCAACATGTCACTTGATTGCCAAATTATCATAGATCATGGACAAAAGTGTTAGAAAAATTATAAGAAGTGAATAAGAAATAAATTTCTAATGTATCAACTTAATCATGGTTTAAAGTGGTGAAAATTTTTTAGTCCCTCGTAGGAATGGGAAGAAATATTTTATGAGTTTATATGTTCATGGGTTGGACTTTGGGTTAAGTTTAAAGTGTGGGCTAAGCCTCTTGTCTAAATAATAATTTTTTATTGTTGATCATTTTATAAATATATGTATATTTTTCTTATTTATATTAATCACGAAAATAAATTGATTTTTTTTTTTTTTGCAATATATCCAACATGTTGGACCAAAATCCAAACTATACAAAATATTAATAGAGTGGATCAATATTTTAAAATTTTAGAGGATAAAATCAAAATTGACCCAAATTTAGAGTGTTTAAATTGCAATTCAACCTTAAACTCATGTTGGATACAATTGCAAAGTGCCTAGCCTACAGAGAAAGAAATTTCTTGCACTAAAAAAAAAAAAAAAAACCTAATGTTAAGGTTAGGTTTCTTACGCCCTTCTAAAAATCGGATGATACATGACCTTTAGGTTTCATTAGTACATCCAAGCACTGTTAAGGCACATTTATAAGTTATTTTTAGAAAAAAAATGTTTATAATATTTTTACAATACTTTCACAACAAATCATAAGTAATAGGTAGCAACTGGTAAGTATAAAAAAATAATATTGGTGAGTACAAATTATAACTAATAACAACTTATCACCTAAGATTTGTTGTGAAAATATTATAGACATAACACTTCTCTTATTTTTTATCATTAATGAGACCAAAATGATATGCTTATTTTTTTTTTCTCAAATACATTGATGAGAAATCAACCGTCAAAATCAATATCGTGCATTTCATTGTTTCTATTAATGATGGTATCAAGATCCAATCAGTGACAAAGCGATAATTTGATGGTAGATGGTAAATTTTGTGATGCAAGCACGAACAAATATCTGGACATATGTTTTTATATATACAAAAACCCAAAGTATAAATATAAACAAATACATATACACATTGTGGGGATAAAAAGCCCAAGATATGTTTTTGGGCCATGGGCTTGATCCGAGGATGCTTACTTGTCTGAGGACAAATTGATGGTAATAATCCGAGGAGTACCTCCTCGGCTAAGTGCAGTGAGGATCAAGTGGTACATCATGTTGACTAGAATGATATTTTGGAAGGTCTTGGGGATGAAGATATGTTTCATAAGGGCACAGAGAGCAAGGGCGGTTGGGAAATATCTCAGAAAAAACTGCTACCATCGCATTGAATGCTTTGTACTTAAGTCTCTAACCGCATTTATGAGGAAGTGATACCTGAACTATGATTTTCAGCCTTACAACTATTACCTAAGGATTTCAAGAAAAGGCTAATGGGACAAGTATCAAGGGGAGCAGTCTGAATCTACAAGTGGAGAGCAAGAATGGAGGGGAGGGGGAACTATAAGAAGGAGGAACGTCCTGTAGAAAAGGGGATCGAGAAATAGAAAGAAAAACATTGTAGATTGGATATTTGTAATTAATCTTTAAGTGAGGAGAAATATAAGCATTTGGTCCTCGGCTTGAGTCGGAGGATAAGTTTCATCATATAAACTCGTTCATTCTTGTTGTGTTGTAACCTTGGGTCATTGTTGTTACCGTCTAAACTCATTAGAAATAAGATTTATGACCCATACTCTATAAATTTATTGTATTGGGCTCTTTGGGCCTATACCCTCCTTTTTGTTGGGCCTAGGCACGAATTGCAACCTTACACACATGAATATACAAACACACATACTAAATCAACATTTAATAATTAATGGGAACTCGAAAGAACTGAATTAAGAAGTATATGCTCTAATAATGTAAATTTAATTGATTATATATAAAATAATATTAATAACTACGAAAAGCAAATTTAAAAGTTTTTTTTTTTTTTTTACATAGTTACAATATGCTGCTAACCCTGCAATTTGAGTCATTTTCGCCTTAGACTGCTAAGCACTTTGTGTATGGAGAGATGTCAATTCTTTGATTAAAAGACAATTGAAAAGTATTTTTATTTGTAATTTTAATCATTGATTTAAAATACTCATTTTTTTTTCTTTAACTAACTTTACAATTATATACTACTATTTAAATGGATTCCTTTGTTTGGGATTCTCATTTTTATAGTTAAAAAATACCCATAATCCTATTTTTAAATATAGAAAAAAAAATTGAGTACAACACAGTAAAAATACATATTTAAATCTCATGTAAAACATGGCCTATAAAATGGGATCACTCTATCAAAAGAAGTGAGTCTATTTGGCTCAATTGGCTTCAGAAAGAGGTTTATGAGTATAACTCTCTCCATCCTTATGTCCTTCTCTACCTATAGATTTATCAAACAAGTCTATATAATTATATATATATATATATATGTGTGTGTGTGTGTGTGTGTGTGTGTGTCCATCTTGTAAAGCAACCAATTGTATGAAAAAATTTGCAAAATACCATTAACTAGTTGCACAACCATGTTATGCACAATAAAGCATAATTTATAATTTAATGTAATTTATATTGTCAATATATTGAGGAATCAACATGACATTATCCATCTATATTGATTCGGCCCAATTGATTAAGTAGGAATCAAAAGAGCGGTCTCTCACAATATGTTTATGTTTACATTTGGGTGTGTGTATATAGACACATGTTTATGTTTGTATCATAAAATTTACAATTTTTATGCCAACCAAATGTTATGTGTAATGCTGGAGTGGATTAATTTCATTGAGTGGCAACAACAATATTAATAGTTAACACCAACATTTTTGTAAGTGTCTCTCATCCATTCTATCAAAATAGCTTGGTAGTTGTGATTGTACAAGGAGCTTTTCTTGCTAGGTTTTAATATCCTTGTTCTTTTGTGGTGCACTTAGAATTTTATTTATTTATTTTGTTTGGTCTTCACCAGGTCAACCAACATGGTTCAAAAGTGTAGTTTGTTGACAAAATACAAAATGAATAAATAACAACTAAATTATTGCAAAATGCCCAGATTATATTAGACTAAAACAAAATTAAAAAAATAAAAAAGAAATGTAACTAACCCTGCTTTTATCATTTTTTTAATAAAGAAATGTAACAAACATCAACATGTAATCAACATATACATGGTGGCCAAACGCAATTAGAAGGAATAACAAGACAATGGAGGAGAGTAGTGAGTTTGGCCACAAAGGATATCTCAATCTAAATTATTTAAATTAAACCCCGCATCAGTCATTTCTAAGAAAAACAAAATTTATTTAAAAAATGGTTTCAACTCTAGTTAATCAGTACTAATTATTTGCCAGGGTGAGTGAAGAATCACACCAAATAGAGAAAATACGGGGTATATCGCTTCCCAAACAGTTCTGTTTGCCAGTCGCTGCTACATGTGCAACCAAGATTTCTTTGCGGTAGGTCACTTCAAAAACAAAAATAAAAATTTGCTTACTAATACTATTAGTTTTTTTTTAGTAGGCTTGTGTCTTTGTATGTAGATTTTAAAGTAAAATTTTGGAACCTAACATTTATAGCTAAAGACATTCCCTATAGCCCCCATAAGGAAAAGTTTCTATGTGAGAGATATAAATGTTAACATCATTTTAAGAAATTTAAAGGTTTCTTGACTAAAATATTGACATATCACATTGATATACTAATAACATTTATACTAGTAAAGTTAGTAAAAAAAAATAGTGGTATTTTAAATATTTTTTCTTAGAGAGGTTCAACTTATGGCTTCCGCACCTGATGATAGCTCTTTATCATCAGACCAAGACACCAGTTAGTTTTTGGTGTAGGCGGTAATTGAATCCCAAATCTCTTATTCAACCATCAGATATTTTACTTGTTGAGCTAACTGGATTTTCAATAATTAAAAATACAAACAAAAAAAATACTTTACAATTACCTTTCTAAATTTATTTTTTTTGTAATTTTTCCTATATAATTAATTAAATTTATGTTATTAACTCGTACACTTATTAATTTAGTTGTTTTGAGTTTTTGTTAATTATTAATTTTTGAATTTAGTATGATAATCTGTGTATTTATATATTCATAATTTATATCTATATGTTTATTAATATATTTATGTTTATACCCTTGGTTGACATATGTTAAGCTCATTATTGGGGTCAGGGACCAAAATTTGTTAATGGGTACAAAATACAGTGTCTACAAATATTAGTGTAGTATTCTTAAAAAAACTAAAATAATAACCTAGTACGTATGGGCAGCCGCCTCAGGTGTCGTGAATAGGTGACCATGTTGATGATACCATGTTGTATTGTTCATATCTAAATGAAAATTGTCTTTCCCAACTACATTTTGAGCTCGCTTATTCCAAAGTCGGTAGTATTGTGCATGCTGCCTACACCGATTGATACTAGACTTTTCTGTCAACTTTACACAATGCACAGATTTATCGAAATTATTAGTAGGCCACTTTGGACATCTTTGTAGCAACCTAAACTGTCGCATGACTCTTTCTGGATGGTAATACTCCACAATTTGGAAGCAAAGCAAAAGCGCTGTTGTAGTCCATATATGTTTTTCTACAAGACACCAGGGATGCAAACAATTATCGTACGGTGTCCAAACAACCTACAATTCCAATTATAATAACTATGTTATAATCAATCAAGAATATAATATAACTAGTAAACCAACCATTGATGTATTGTGACAACATATATTACCTGTTGATTATGATGTGTGTTGTGATTAGAACGGTACGCATGTAGAACATGCATTGGTGTGTGAGTAAAAGTTCTCTTGGTCGCCCACCTATACACAATTAATGATTGCCACTAATTTTAGGGTTTGGAAGTATCAAGGATAAATACTATAATATACAATTTTGTATAGAAATAGAAAGTAAATATTATATTTGCAACCATATGTGTTGTCACCATTTAAATTCGTTGGATTTATTGGAATTGGGGTCAGATATAAAAGATGCTCCCAAGCCCATAATTGTAATATGAAAACAAGTCTTGAAACCTCTGTGCTTTTTCTAATAGCAGTAATACACAACTCTTTATAAAGGAAAGCAAGTGTGGCACTACCTCAGCTACACCAAAGTCCGCTAACAGCTGGATAACTTTACTCTTATTTCCAAATAGTAAAGTCAAAACCTAGAACATGTATGCCCTAGCATACTGTTGGATTGTTACAATATTGGCACCCTCTGGTAGGTTTGAGAATGTATTCCTTACCTAGGTTATTTTAATGCCACCATAGTCCAATGTTGTTGCAGGTGGTCTAACTTCAAGTAAATTTTAACAAACTATTCCCCAGTCCAAATTAGTGGGCCCGCACACTGCATTGCCATCAATAGGCAATCCTATAATGATTGCTATATCATATAGAGTGATTGACATTTCACAAGTAGGTAGGTGAAATATATGAGTTTCAGATCACCACCGCTCTACTATAGAAGTGATAAGACCCTAGCCAAGATCTATATGTGGTAGACGGATGACACGGTATAATTTACATTAATGCAAATATGAGGCAATACACTCGCCTAACTGCCGGGGGGTGGGGGGTGCAAATGGTTGGAGTCGCACTTATAAGGTGGAAACCTGAAATTTTTAAAAAAATGTACAATGTTATATTGGTAATGTTGAATTTATTTTCATGTAAATTGAATAATTGTAGATAGTATTAGGACATTAATAAATTTTGATCTCACAACATACATTACCTTCCATTGCATCATTAGAGATGTGATATTGTTGTTGGGTTAGCAGAGAAGGATCGAACGACCCCTGCTTCATTTCGAATATATCCTACATTAAATGCTACAATGAGTTGAACCATGCAACATCCATTACCTCTATATTAGTAGGAAATTGTCTATAAATCAAACTAAATTAACCTTCTTCTTTTTTGGACTAAGATAACCTTTATGATATTAATGAATTTTTTTTGAAGAAGAATATGATATTAATGAATTGACAATAAAGTACTATTAAGATCTTGGTCAACCCTAAATTAAATAGACTATAAGAAATTAATCATAATCATACTCATACTCATAAATGGAATGGAATCAACCCTAATTATCCTATCCTTATATTCATACACAAACAATATAAAGTATAGTGTAAGTGAAGACGTGTTTTCACAATATCTTTAATATATAAACACTAAGATTAAAAAATTACAATATCTGAAGATATATTTTTTACAAACAATGTATATAAAAAAATTACAAACTAAGAAAATAATTTCCAATTAAATTAGGGAGTTGAAAAGTTTACTACAATCGCGATACGAAGTGAAGGAATGTAGGAATTATAGAATGAAGAAATAAAGAACGAAAATACACAATCAAATAATCATAAATATCTTCTAAAAAATATAATCTTAAATAAAAACAAAAGAACTATAATAAAATTAGTATATAGTGACTACTACAGTTTTTTATTCTAAACATTAAATATAACTTACAATGCTTGTAGTTCATAATGAAATTGAAAGAAACTCAAATAAAGGATTTAGGAAGTCAAATTTTTTAATAATAATAGTTTTAGCAAAAATAATCATATACACAATTATTAGTATTAACTATAATATAACCATTTATAATATTTACAATATATTAGCGTATAATATTTATAAAGCATATAATTAATTTTTATTTCCCAACCTATAACCACCCTAAATCGTAAAGATTCAAGAAACTTAATACATTTTTATACCAACTAAATTTTAATGAAATCAAAAGAATCACAAATATACGATTTATTATACTAAATAATAATAATAATAATAATAATAATAATAATAATAATAATAATAATAATAATAATACCCATACATATCTTTATTATAAACCAATAAACATATTGTGCAATATATTTTGTCCAAGTAATAGATGTAACAATTGATAATAACAAAGTAAAAATGATTATAAAAAGATTACAATAATACAGTTATTACAATTTTTGTGGTCATATAATAATAATAACAATAAAAATATTAAATAATTTCAAAATTAACAAATCACATATAAATTTAGTTAGAGAGTTGAGATACTTACCACAATTGTGATACCAACCGAAAGAGTGAGAATTGTAGAGTGGTACTTGCAAAAAAAAAAAAATAATAATAAATAAACACAAAATAACAACAATAATGAAAAGTTTATGTGAATCAGTTTGACCCTTAAAAGAGTTCAAGATATTGTATTTATAATGATATCAACAAGATACTTGAGATTTGCTATACAAGGCAATATTTTGTAATGAGTGAAAAATATTTGAATTTCAAAATAGACAATTCCTAGCCTAAAGCATAGCTTTTTTTTTTTTTTTTTGAGAAGCACCTTAAGTCATACGCTGATTATATGTTATCAACTACAAATAATCAAATTCATATATGGTGACTATTACAATTTATTATGGTAAATTTCAAATATAACTTAAAATGCTTGTAGTCCTAACCATAAAGAATTCATTAATCTAAAATTCAAATGATAATAACAACAACAACAACAATAATCATTATTATAGTCATAATCATAGTCATAAAAACAATATTAACTCTAATACAACAATACATAATATTTTACAATGTATTAACTTCTAATATTTACAAAGCATATATTTATACAATAATAATAAACTATTAATGTTTAGAGCTGTAAGTTAATAAGCAAAGCAAAAAATTAACATTAACCCAAAATTTACAATCCTTAGTTGTGCACACTAGAGTAAAGTAGAAGAGTAATAAAGCAACGAACAATCGGAAATATGTGAAACAATACAAAAAATGTTAATACTTTCTATAAGGAGATGCAAAAGCAAATGCTGCCTTTTATAACAAGGAGGAGAAATAAAAAGACAAAAAAGAATCTATACATGACATAGATTCTATGTGTGTGATATCAGTGGGTTTTATTAGGAATGAATAAAAAATATATTCTATGTACTTAAGTCTTTGGAGAATAAGAATCAAGATTCAGGAAGAGGTAATTGACTCCTCTAATTTTTGGCAACTCCATTGCTATAATTCTTTTTTTTTCCCCTCCATTTTTAGCATGCCAAAATTCCTATTAAATTTTTCTCTCTCATCCCTTACAATTTCATCAACTTGGTTGTCATAATTCTTTTTTTTTTTTCTCACATTTTTGGCAACTTAGTTGCCACCGTTCCTTTTTTCTCTCTCCTCACTCCCCTACAATTTTGGCAACTTGGTTGCCACAATTACTTTTTTCCTTTCGAGCACTCCTCTCCTTCAGGCACTTCATTTGGATAGCTGATTTTTAGTGATAGGAATTTTAATAACCTCATTATCAAAATTTAAATTTTTTCTCACACCAACCATCACATTATTTCTCTCTCCTCTCTCATACTTTTTGTTAAAATTTTATCGTGTTACCGAAATTTGTTTCTTTCCTCATTTTTCCAAATAATTTCCAACACTTCCTATATCACAAATAAACTTTTTTTTTTTCTTCCCTATAATATTTAGTCAAAAACTCCAACATCTCATTTATTAAAAAAAAAAAAATAAATTATTCTAGTTCTTTTTGCCCTTTTTGCTAAAATATTTACTTACTGTGTTACATTTGGACCGGACCGTGGCCGATTCATCTGGTTAAAAGAGAGAGAGAAAAAAAGACACTGGTAATAAGCTGACGAGTGAGCTCTGCCTCCTGCTTTCAACCTTCTTTTCATATTCATTTCGTTTTCTCAGAATCGAAATTAAAAAAATTCATGATGTCTGAAACCGAGTTCCATGGTTCAAGCTCTGTTGCTGCTGCTGCTGCTACTACTCCTCCATTATTACCCCATTATCACTCTCAGTATCAGCAACACCAATTCCTTAGCCATGGGAGTGTGTCTGTGACCCCTCAGCCTCAGCATCAGCATCAACAACACCAACAAAGCCTTTCACTTGCACAGAGAATGCAAGGAGACACATGCTTCCGCTGCCATCAGCAAGGTCACTGGGCTATATATTGTCCCTTCAAAACCCCACCCAGCAAATCTGAGCCGTCCACTTCCACTTCCAGCCCCACCAGCACTCTTGATCTCCCCCTCCTTCGCTGCCGTTGTGGCCGGTCCTGTCTCGTTCGGGTTGCTCAAACCGACAAGAACCCCGGCAGGAAGTTCTACACTTGCCGTGGTGTTAATGTCAGAACATCATATGCAATCATCAATTTCGATACTTTTTTTGATCTGGGTACTCTTGGGTTTCGATTTCTTTTAATGTTCTTTTTGTTTGTCACGTTTTTAACAGGGTACTAAATGTAAGTTCTTTAAGTGGTGTGACGAGGTCAAAACAAATGGTGAAGTCAAAACGTGTTTTTGTCGAGCTGGGCCTTGTGCATGGGATATGATGACAAGTGGTCCCAATGCGGGTCGAGGCTATTTTGTCTGCAGAGTCCCCAAGGTGTACCTGCCCTCATTCAATATTTCTTGTAGATAATCTAGTTTATTGCCGCTATAATTTCTGGCTTCTTGATATATATGGCATGCACAAATTTGTTTTCGTTTTTGTACCTAATGTTGATTTTGATTGTATTAACTCTTTTTCCATTTGTGATAGATATAGAACCATTGAGTAAGTTCACCAGCTTCAGTAAAAGTCACTAAATTTGGGTTGTATTGCTATGAAAACATGGGTACATAAACCTGGTTTCATTGATGGTCTTTGTTTCTGATTGGTAATTTGGTACTTTTCATGGAATATCAATTGCTTAGGTTAATTGAACCATTTCATTGTATTTCATTAACTTAAGAACTACTGGCCTAGCACTCTGCGGTTTAGTATCTGCTTTTGTTGGCATGATTAATCCTTCTTGCAATACCTGATCGAGTGTGACTTATTAACATGTATAGAAGAAAAGTATATACTTGTTGAACTCACAGTTGGATTTTCCATTTAACAATCACTACCGTTGATTCACCAACAAGTTGAGGCATGTAATGCAAATTCATATGAGCTGGGTGATTGGGCATGTAGTGATGTTTTGTGATATAAATTTTCTCAGTATCCAAGATGCATTTATATTGTATGGTCCTTTGCTTATTTCATTGTTGGCGTTAATATTATTAAATATAATGTACCAAACATCCATCTGTAAGTGGGTCTTGCTCAGTTCCAACTACCCATACAGCACCTTGTCCTTAAACCAATACAGATAAAAGTAAACCAAGAAACTTGAAAAGATATAGCTGGCAGCATTTTAGGAGAGCAGCCTCTGTTCATTTTGTGTATCCTCCTTATGGAGCATTTTAAAATCACAGATTTGCCATTCTTTCACATACTAGTTGATATCTGATTAATGGATTGTGGCTTTGAAACAGGGACAAGGAGCTTGTCGTTTCCTTCAATGGGAGGATACTCAAGAAATTACCACAATTAATGATCTTGTAGATGAAAGTAAACATGACATATCTGCAGATTCTACTTCAAGAAGCCATCAGTTAGCCATTAAAATGGGTGGTTTGAGTATTAAGCATTTAAAGAGGAAGTTTGATTCACTAGAGATGGAAAATCCTCAACATCTCCCAACTTCTGTGGCTGTACATGAACATTTTGAGAAAGATCAAGAGCCTGTCATAGAGAGGAGTGAACATGATGAGACTTCAGAGAATTTAACGTCTACAAAGTATATTGATCCATCACGAGTTGAGGACTCTTCAAATCTCCAAGACCTAGTTATGCTGGGGGTTGAGTTGGGTTCCATTATGAAGAAATCACTTTTAATTACCCATCTGACATCTCAGGCTGAGATTCATTGCCAGCAGGCTGAGTTCTGGAGGCAAATTGCTGCTGCTGGAGACACTTCTACTGAAGGTAATTCTTGCGTATGTACACATTTGCTATGTATCCTACAATTACTCTCCCCCCCCGCCATTTCTTTATAGTTTATGTTTCTCTTGCTTTATTCTTGCTAACTTGCTGCGCACCCTTGTCAATTATGTGTTAATATTTTTTTTTCTTTCAGTGACAGATTGTATAAGTCAAATTTTAGGACTTCATATTCTGGGTTGGTTGGGCCGGCTTGCTTTCCCTCCTCCTCGATGTTTATTTGTTCTTCCACCTCGGCCTTTCTTTTGCTGTAAATACAGATTACATTCCATTATTAGGTTTTTTTCCCTCTTTCATCTTTGGTTATGACTCCAATTCATATTCTTGGCAGGTGTTTTCCCTAATTTTGATCCCATATTTGTTCCTCGAGATAAAGATGTGTCTAATTGTGAAGGATCTGCTGACCTGCATCATAGCCCTTCAATTGTTGAATTTGATGAGACATCATCACAAATATCTTGTTGTGACGTTCAGTCTTCAAGTGAATTGTCAATCCCCAAGAGTCCTGCTTTGCTAAAAGGCAGCGTAACAACTTTAAACATGGACGTGCTTGAGCAGACAGTGTTGCATGTTCAAAATCAGCTTCTTACCCATCTTGAATCAATGAATCCGCTTGAACACGAGTCCATGACACAGGTGGCGGAATCTACTTTTATTGTTTTGGATCGTCTATTAGTTAATTATACACCTTTTCATGAGTGTGTGAAGGAGTTCATTGCCTGTGCATCATCATTTGCTGATATAGAGCAGTCTATCAACAACGAACATTCTTTTCAAGATTTGATGGAGCGGCTACATAGTGAGAAAGTAAGGTATGATGATATTTCTCACATCCATGACGAAATAATGACTGCATATACAGACTCCAATCAGCGTCTTCACTCACTTCGTGAAGAGGTTTCCTGTGTCAAAGAGTTGCTTCTTCGAATTGAGAATCAGTTGTCCAGTTGTGAGGCTGAGACTAAGGAGCTAGAGACTCGTGTAGGTGAGGTTTCTAGGGATATGCTGGAGTCTCAAAAGAGTTTGCAGACTGCATCTCAGGAAGCAGAAGAGGCAACAAAAATTTGTCATCAAAGGGAGCAAAAGCGTAATGCAGCTAAGGCAGCCTTAGAGATGGCAAGAATTAAGCTTCGGCAGTGATTGTATATTGACCATTCTCAATGTAAAATACAACAATGGTGTTTATATATGTAGATTATGCTGTATGATAGTGTAGATTGATGTGTCTCCTTAATCCTTTCCCCCTTTTCTCTTTCAAAGTAGAAATGCTAACCAACTTTTTGCAAGCTTGGTAACTGAATATAGCTCATGAAAGAATTTGTTCTAAATTACTCGCTTATACACGCATGCAAACCATTCTCTGACCTATGCTTTTGGTCTTGTTTGAACTTTGAACATAATGATTGTATATGGTTGTTTCCATTAGCCCTTGCATTACTCAACACTACAGTAATATACCTACGTATCAAGCAGTGATGAAGGGTCGTTACTGACAGGATTCATCTTTTTCTTATAAAGATATATTGAATAGAGAGAAAATGCTTAATTGTTTTTATTTTTGTCAGTCAGTCGTTGATTCATCTTTTTCTTATATAGATATATTGAATAGAGAGAAAATGCTTAATTGTTTTTATTTTTGTCAGTCAGTCGTTCATTTATGATATGTTTGGTTGCTAAGAAAATGTCAAAAGACATCAAAAAAAAAAAAAAAGAACTTAGATTTTACATTGGGATTTGAGGAAATGTTTGGCTCTGTTCAACTGAGCGTAATACAAATAATTAGCATGGTGAGTTCTGCTGACCATTTGAGAAACCAGAACAACATCAAGCATGAGGTTGTTTAGAATCTGTAACTGCTTTTCTTTTCCACAGTACTTCTGAGCAACCAAACAGAAACTTCAAGCTCAGAAAAGTAATGAGACTGTCTGATCCATCCGTATCTTGTTTAGAACCTGTAACGGTACTTCAGCTTCATCTTTACATATTTTGCTCTTTTTTTCTTTGAAAACTTTGATTTCTTACTGCAGTATGATTCTTGGATTTCTTCAGAACTAAGGAGTGTATCAATGAATATGAGTATACCTTAGGCCATAATATACTCCAGTTGAGTTTGCTTCCATCCCCAGTTCTAAAACCTCAAAGAAAACTCATTTCTTCTGCCGTTCCTGCAAACACTTTGTTCAAGCTGTGTGAGGGAACCAATCAGCAGTGCATACAAGGAGTTGCCACTATTTAGGAAATTTAGTGGGAACAATCTGAGCGTGCGAAAGTCAAAGGTAGCCATGGGAACATGCCAACCTTTCACAGTCATTCTGCATGTTGTGTTAGCCATGGCGCTTATTCTTTTCTGTTTTAAGATTTTGAATGTGCATGAAGTCCCTGTATGTAAATTTGCTTGCCTTTCTAGTAAAATTTGATAGAGTATGGTATTTGATTCACTTGAATAACCTTGTTGGAAATCAATAAACTGGGAAAATAGTTTATTTGGCATTAGAAGAAGCTTTTGGTGTGGTGCAGTTGGACAAATGTGCTAAGAACAGAGAGAATATTTTTTTTTTTTTGATAGGTAAGAAAGGCTGTCTTAGAAAACTACTCCATCAAAGAAATGAAGTAGGCAAAGAAGATATGTACAAGCAACAGCGAAAAACAAAAAAACAAAAAACTATGTACAAGAAGAAAGGGAATCTAAAAACAGCAGAATAAATTCCCTAGAAGTAAATGTTGGTTTCAGACTTTCTAGTGTTAGAAAAAACCAGCCATATAGCTATGATACAATGTTAAAATAAGAAAATATTAGGAAGAAGTAAGAGAAAACGAGAGAGAAAAAGCATAAGCGATTAAGTTCAGTCTTAAAGGCAGATGTCTATAGCAGAATGACCCAAATGGCTACGATGAACTTGGATTAGGATAATACAATGAATTTTGACTAATAATATAATGGGATTGAACATTGATATCTCTAATATTACGATCTAATGCCTACCCTCCTTTGGGCACTGAGGTCTTATACATTGACTAATATATATATATATATATATATATATATATATATATATATATATATCTATATATATTATTTCCCCCCCCCCCCCCCCCTTTCTTGACTGAGGTCTTATACATGATAGTAAGTTCAACTGTAATTTTAACTTACTGTTATCAATCTCAAGTGCCTTTTTTAATTACTTTTGGGGGTGACGGGGGATCAAGTATTAATTTCAAATATTGCTTAAAACTTTAAGACATCCTTACGTCCTTTTTCCTAATTTTAGAAAATGGGTACTTCTTGTCGCCTAGATGGAACAAAATTATATAAGAACAGAGCCCTTAGACCTACTTTTGTGAAAATAAGTTTCTGAGAGCAGCAGCAACAAATAGTGTCATAGAATTCTATGATATGACTGAGAATGGGGTACTCTTTTGGCTAGTATAAATAGATTTTAATTTGTTTAGAATAGAAATTGATGATCCTGCAAGACAAGCTATAGAGTTTCTTATGCTTGCTGAAGCCCATAATATTTGGAGAGCTTTCATTAATTTTCTTTGCTTTGTTTAGCAACTCTAAAGTAAGATAGTTAAAAATTATGTGCTTTTTTCCTTTTGAATTTTTCTTTCTACAGGTTTAAAAAATAATGGTCAGAACTTTCATGTATTATACTTAAGGAAGATTAATTAATTCCAGATGTTTCAGTTCCCGAAGATCTTGAACACATTCAAAACAAATGTATACTCCAGAGCAAGAGAAGGCAAGCGACAGGGTTGCTTTAATTCAGTTACTTCAAAATGAATAATTGTTGAGATAGTGGAAGCTATATTACCATTCAAATGTTGAAGCCTCTTCAAATCCCTTTATGAAGAATCAACTGCTGACATCTCATTCTCAGGCTGAGATTCATTGCCAACGGGCAGAGTTTTGGAGGCAGATTATTGCTGCTGGAGTCGCTTATACTGCAGGTTTTCTTGTGTTATTGTGTCAATTTTGTGTGAATATTTCTTTCTTTCGATCTTTTTTTTTTTTTTTTTTTTTTTCAATGATAGATTTTATCTGTAATTTTAGGTCTTTATATTTTGGGTTGGTTGGGCCAGCTTGCTTTCCCTCCTCGATTTTTATCATTTCTTCCACCTCTGCCTTTCTTTTGATGTTTTGGCAGATATTTTCCCTTATTTTGATCCCATATTTGTTCCTTGATATATCTAATCGTGAATTTGACAGGCCATCTTCACAAATATCTTGTTGTGACGCGAAGGCTTTGAGGGGATGTTTCTTGGAATTTGTCAATCCTCAAGAGTCCTCCCCCTTTGTTTAGAAGGCAGCACAACAACATCAAGCATGGAGATGTGACACTGGATAAACCAGAACAATTCAACGCTATAATTAAAGAACAGGAAAATAAAGATCGATGACATAGGAATTGACAACTAGGCTTGCTTAGAGTTAGCACCAACGAAGAAAAAAAAAACACTAGGGAATTATGTAGGTGAGGTTTCTTGAAATATGTTGGGAGTCCCAAAAGAGTTTGCAGGCTGCATCTCAGGAAGCAAATTAAAAGAAGCAACAAAACTTCATCAGCAAAGGGAGCAAAAGCAAAATGCAGCTAAGGCATCCTTAGATTAAGCTTCGGCACCTGTGATTATGCCAGTGTAATAGTGTATATTAACCGTTTCAATTAAAATACAACGTGATTATGCAGTTTAATAGTGTAGATTTATGTGTCCCCTTAGTCCATTATTCCCCTATTTCTCGTTCAAAGTAGAAATGCTTTGCCAACTCTTTGAAAGGCTTGGACTGCTTGGTAAATGGAAACTGAAACTTTGGTCATGAAGAAATATTTTTTTCTGAATGACCCTTGATACACACTTGTATTGTATACCATTCTCCGAACTGTAAATTTGGTCTTGTTTGAACACAAAGATTGTATAAAGTTGTTTCCATTTAGCCTCTCCATTACGCAAACCCTATAGTAATAGACCTACGTACCAAGCAATGACTAGGATTCTTCTTTTTCTTATATAGCCCGTTAAAAAGCTGAGAAGGTTGTACTCAGTCCACTTGCCCAATTGGTGGGCTTCAAACAGTGGTTATAAAACTGTGATATTGGAAGTATTCAATTTCAAGTTTCTCTTTTACATGATGACCAGGAAGAGAAAAATGAAAAGGCCATGTCATTGTACTACTGAATCAACTCCTGAGTCATGCACTTACAGTTTCTTGCGAGTGGATGGGGTGTTTTCAATAGTTGTACTTGAAAAAAAAAAGAAAAAAAAAGTGGGATTTTAAAAATTCTAGAAAATTTGCAATTTTTTAAAAAAAAAAAAAAAGTGGAATTCTAGAAATTCTAGAAAATTTGCATTTAAAAAAAAAAGGGGCGGGGATTCTAGAAATTCTAGAAAAATTGCATTTTAAAAGTGTGCGTGTATATATAATTATATATACGGCGGATATTTAGGGCTGTTATATATAATTATATATATGGCGGATATTTAGAGTTGTTAGAGCATGTTATTAACTCTGAGTTCCATGTATTGAATTATTAGACCATTTGCATCAGTTTGTACAAATTTTTTTGTCTATTTCAGGATAAGAACTTTTTTTTTTTACATACTTTTCTAAACACCTCACATCGGATTATCTATTTTACACTACATTTTATTAAAAATATCAAATTTTCTTGATTTTTAAAATAGTTTTTTTCTTTTTTCATACACAACAATCATCGTCTACTCTCTTCCTATATCCTCGAGATACGTAAAGAAAAAAAATAAACAACTAAATACAAAATAAATAGTGTCAGCGTAAATTTATACAGTACTATAGCAAATTTGTAAATTTACACAATTATACACGAATTGACATGGATAATTTTAAAGCAAAACTATGTAAATTTTACACATTTTTCCTATTATACACAAATAGATGTAAATGCTCTTACAATGGAGAATCTTTTGAGAGTGTAACATAAGGTGTTGGATATAAGACTTGAATTCAAGATCTCATGATCACACAAGGTCTAGAAAGTAGAAACCACTAAATCAACCATTTTGAAGTTAAAAATGACCATTTTAAACCATTATGCAAGTATCTAGTAAATTATATGTGTATTTTCGAGCAAGTAGTAAATCAATATAGAAACCCCCAAAACCTAACTTCACTTTTATTTTATTTAATAATTCGATAGATAAGTAAAGTGAGATTTGAAACTTGAATATCTCATTTGAAAATACGAATACTAATAACTAAACCATGAAAGTTAATATCAATTTTCCCAGTTGGGGTGAAGTAGGTGAGAGAATTCCAATGGGCTGGGCTGTTACGCAGGGCCTAAACCCTAAAATGAACTGGAGTCCTAGTCAACCCGCAATTAAAATTTGAAGTCTAATCGAATCTTTTACCTAATGGGTTGCAACGTGGACGCAAAACTCACGCTACTACGGACATAAAAAAGAATATGCGTACCAAATTTATTTCTGCAAATTTCAAATTTTATTCAAAAATGGAAAATATATTTATATAAAAAAAAAAAAATCAAAATGTAAGAAAGAAAAAAGTATATTATGATATTTATATATCCTCTCCTTCAACCCTTCCTTTTCTGTCTCACATTGTCCGATTGATCACATATATTATTATTAATCACATTTTTATTATTATTACTATTTTTCCCAAAAACCCAAAAAAAAAAAAAAAGCAACAAAGAAAAATAGAAAAAATCTCTCTCTCTCTCTCTCGCTCTCATTCTCATTCTCTCGCCGGCGATTTCCTCCATAGCCGGTGAAAATGACCAATTCAAAGTGGAGTCGCACGTGGGTATTTCTTCCTTGAATCTTCTTCGTCTTCGTTTCCACGGTAAACCCATTTCTTTTCCTTCTTTTCACATTTGCTTTTTTGTTCCAGTCCTTTTCCGTGTTGAATTTCACTCACACAACCCTCCTAACCTTAAGTATTTTTTCCCTCTTTATTTTTCATCGTATACTATATATATAATCAGATTCGATCGCCTTCAGAATTTATAGTTACTTCAATCTTTAGTGCTCTGCAAAAAAAAAAAAAAAGTGAGCTGAATCTAAGGTTGTGATTAGACCCATAATCCATTTGGGTCTGCTGTATCTGATGTGTTAGTGCATTTACAAAGGTCTAAGAATCATAAAAATCAAAAGGGTCATTTTTGTTTGGGGGGGGTTTGTGTGTGAGTGATTAAGTGTGTGTTATGTTAGGTTGTGTAGAATGGGAACAAAGCCAATCAAAGAGTGCTGCAATCCTGTTAAGAAACCGGGGCCGGTTTCGATGGATCATGTGTTGTTGGCACTGAGAGAGACTAAGGAAGAGAGGGATATGAGAATCAGAAGTCTCTTTAATTTCTTTGACACTACCAATGCTGGCTATTTGGACTATACCCTGATTGAGACTGGCCTTTCTGCTCTCCAAATACCCGCCGAGTATAAGTATGCTAAGGATTTGTTAAACGTGTGCGACTCCAATAAAGATGGGCGTGTTGATTACCAAGAGTTTAAGCGGTACATGGACGATAAGGAGCTCGAGCTTTACCTTATATTTCAAGCCATTGATGTTGAACATAATGGTTGCATTACGCCCGAAGAGCTCTTGGATGCACTTTTTAGGGCAGGTAAATCCTTGCTCCAATTATTTTTACCGAATGGTCTTTTTCTGCTTCTGTTGATTTGTGAAGTAATTTTGTTCATGCATACAACAATGTTACCATTTTAATAAGGGTTATTGGGCATTGCGAATGGAGATTTAGTTCACCTACTTCTTTTTAGGCAGTTTAGGGGCATGCCTACAGGTCTGTTCTGCAGTCTCAAGTTTGCATAACCACCATCTCCATTAAGACCTCTTTAACTTTCAAGCAATTATTTATTGATTGGTAAGTTACACGTGCACTCAATAGGTCTTGAACCCATGACCTCACCTTCTACCTAGAACTTATAAGGGGAGGAGGAGGTGCTAGTTAAGCTAGAGCTCATTGGCAATTGTGGTAAAATTTGTTTGGGAACCATAATTTGAACACACATTCATATCCTTGAACAATAGTTTTGTACAAATGTATTGATAAGTGAAAAATGCACATGGAATACGAGAAAACTGCTCCTCTTCATGATTACATGTAGACTGTAGAGACCTATTGGTCCGTACTTATTAAAAAAAAAACTATTGGTGTGTAATAAGGAATTAAAGTATTTTCATGTTAGTAATAATATCCTTTCTTGGTGAATAACAAGGACTGGATTGCTTTTAATTTATTGAATCTTTTTCCTAGAAAAATATCCAAATGACTGACAAATTACCTTCTTTATAGGTGCACACGTGCAGTTATTTGAATTCATTATGAACAAAGTGGCTGTATCATGTTTGTCTTCCATTCCAACTCATTTTTATATTCTGAAATCTTCTGGAAAACTGCATAAATTTCCTTCCTCTCCTCCCCCTCTCCCCTCATGGTCCTAACATTAAATGCTTAAAGCTTGAGTGACAGATCTGTAATCCATATTGGTTGCATTTTGTTTTGTACAATCATTTCAGCATCCTTTTTATCTGTTAATATATATATTTTTATATTTGTGCACTTAAAATCAAATTGTAGTCAGGCTAGAGTTTTTTTTTAACATGTTGTTTCATTCTATAAGCCACACCAGTCTCTCTTTTGTAGGGATTGAAATTGATGATGAAGAACTTGCACGTTTTGTTGAGCGAGTTGATAAGGATAACAATGGGGTTATTACATTTGAAGAATGGAGAGATTTTCTTTTGCTCTACCCTCATGAGGCAACCATTGAGAACATTTATCAGTATTTAGAGAGGGTATGTCTTGTTGATATTGGGGAACAGACTGTAATCCCAGAGGGCATCAGTAAGCATATCCATGCAAGTAGATATCTTATTGCTGGTGGAGTAGCAGGAGCGACATCCCGTACAGCTACTGCTCCTCTTGATCGTCTAAAGGTTGTTTTGCAAGTACAAACAACACAGGCTCGCATTATGCCAGCTGTACGGGAGATATTGAGAGAAGGTGGCTTCTTGGGATTCTTTCGAGGCAATGGGCTAAATGTCATGAAGGTGGCCCCTGAAAGTGCCATCAGGTTCTACATGTATGAATTACTGAAAGGTTTTGTTGCGGATTTTAAAGGGGAAGAAAATAAGGCTGATATTGGCACTAGCGGACGCCTATTTGCTGGTGGTTTAGCTGGTGCTGTGGCACAGGCTTCTATTTATCCAATGGATCTTGTAAAAACTCGAATACAAACATGTTCTTTTGAAGGTGGAAGAGTTCCAAGTCTTAAAAAACTGTCAAGGGATATATGGGTACAAGAGGGACCCCGGGCATTCTATAGGGGCATTGTTCCATCCCTTCTTGGGATTGTCCCTTATGCTGGAATCGATCTTGCTGCATATGAAACCTTGAAAGATTTGTCCAAGAAGTATATTCTTCAGGATGGTGGTAAGTTCCTAATATCTTAAATAGCTATCTTCTTCTCATCAACCTTTCTTCCATTGTGTGTGTTTTGTTCCAGACCTGCCTTTATGTTGTATATTGAACTTTGTTAGCTTTCCAGTAGAACCAGGTCCTGTTGTGCAATTGGGATGTGGAACAATATCAGGGGCTCTTGGAGCAACATGCGTTTATCCATTGC
The DNA here is from genome assembly GCF_040712315.1 of Castanea sativa. NCBI lineage: Eukaryota > Viridiplantae > Streptophyta > Magnoliopsida > Fagales > Fagaceae > Castanea > Castanea sativa. The sequence continues at coordinate 61,042,155 of NC_134013.1, read as the reverse complement.
AGGTTGTCAGGACGAGGTAAATTATAATTATATCACTTTCTTGGTTGTTGATCTAGTCTTGAGTGAACTTTTATTTATTTTAGTCTCTCTAATATGAGGCTAATTTTGCTACTGGTTTCCAGAATGCAAGCTCGGCAATCTAATGCAGATACTGCTTATAAGGGGATGGCTGATGTATTTAGGAGAACCTTTCAACATGAAGGGTTGAGGGGATTCTACAAAGGAATATTCCCGAATCTGCTGAAAGTAGTTCCTTCCGCAAGTATTACTTACATGGTTTATGAGAGCATGAAAAAGAGTCTGAATCTGGAATGAAGCAGTATGCAGCTTCATTCAATGGTTTTTGCTTTTGACACGCTGACCGTAGAGTTGACAAATGGTGAGGATTGTTCCAATATGAAGATGATGATGACAAGAATAAGGTCTCTTAAGTTAATATATTCAAACGATTACTGGAGTTAGAACACAAATAATGTTGCTAGGATCAGGTATCTTGAACTTGAAGGGTGAGATTTATTTGTCATTGGCTCAAACTTCGAATGCATTAGCACATATTGTTGTGTTATACAGATATATACGGGACACAATTCACCAAAAAACCGATTTTGTAATTCTTTTTAGTGGCTCAATTCATTCAAAATTACTGTCTTGCAGAATTTGATTAATTTTTGTATGTTAAGACTTCATCTGTCCCAAACTTTCTGCAGCATGCTCATATACTGTTTTCCCATTCATCAGGAGTTCCTAGGCATTGTTTCTTCTTTTCCAGGAGTTATGTAATTTGGGTTATTAATTTACTAACAGGTTGATAAAAAAAGTGTTTGAATTTTACCATGAAGGCCGAAGTATTGAATACTTACTTTTGTGTTGAATATTTTATTTCGGTTTATCATGTATTTGATTGGTAGAATTATTTCCCAATTGAAGATTGGGAATTTTATCGTGGTTGGTTGATTGTATGAAATAATATTCCATTTATTGGGGAAGATGCTATGGGGTAAAAAAAAAGTACATGTAATTGTGACTTTGATATGCTATTTCAAGAAAGTGCAAAACTCTAAATTGGGATTCTAATTTGGTTGAAAGTTGATAAGACTATGACGGTTGATAAAAATGTAAATGTAAATTCACAAGGTTTCCTATTCTCCATTTGGACAAAAACAACAAAAAATCTAATTTTTTTATTATCCCAAAGCATTGATTTTACCGCATAAATTTGAATTCACGTATTGTGAGTTTCAGTTAGTTCAATTGATAATGATCATAAACAGCATAACAATTATTATATGGTAGGTGATATATGTACAAGCGTTAGGTTGGGGCATAGTCCATTAGCCTTTGTATAGTTAGGAGGTTGGGACCCAACATCAGGTTAAGGCCCAACCCATTAGCCTTCATATGGTTATGAGATTGAGATCCAGCATCAAGTCGGGCCCAACTTATTAGCCTTTAGATGCGAGTTTCAAGAGAATCCTCAAAATGTCTCACTTGATCAAGAATCTTGAATAGAGGTGGGGTTCACATGACAAAGTGGATGAAACATCATTATTGGGACTCCATTAGGAGGGCATTATAAAAGGGAAAGTGGGCTAGAGAGAAAGGGGATTGGCATTTTTGGGGGAGAGATACCTAAAAGAAGAGGGAGAAACGACCAAAAAGGGAGGGAAGATTTCTGCTCTGTTTGTTTTGGTAATAATGTTTTCTAGAAAATTAGTCATTCTTCAAAAAATGTTTTCTATAAAACTATCCATTTTTCCTATGTTGGGTAGTAACCTTAAATAAATTGAAAAACAATATTTTAACTTCCTTTATTTAGCTTACTGTGAGATAGAGGTGTTTAAAAAAAAAAGTGAAAAACAATTTCTAATAATAAGTCATACTTTTTATGTTGACAAAAAATAGTTTTCCTTTGATTCATTTTTTATAATGCTACCAAACACTTGAAAATATGAAAAACTATTTTTACACAATATTTTGATGCGAAACAAACAGAGCGTTTAGTTCAATATTACTTGGGCCTTCTCAAGAAACATAGGAAACAAGGGTAAATCAGAGAGAGTGGGCTTAAGAACCTTCACCTAGGGCTGATGGGTTGGCTCTTGGAAGTTTTTTCATTGTAGGAAACTCCATACACATCCAAACAAATAAATTGAGAGCCTAACCCAAAAATTAGGGAGCATTTTGGTTTCGAGCACCACAATATAAATTCAAATTTTATATATATAATAGCCCAACAATTTAACATAACTTAAAATTATATAGATATATACACACACACGTATAAAAGCCCAACAATTTAACATATTTTTTAATATGCATCCAACAATTGAACATTGTATGCGATAAGAAGTATGTTCTTACATGCTATATCTGTGATAGTAGTCCTCAAGTTGTGACAAGGAGAGGGGGATTATAAGTGAGAGGGCTTTATAAAGAGTTTTTCTTATCAAACTTGAAATGAAATGGCATTGGTTGAGCTAGGTGAATAAATTATTATTTTTTTCCCTTTCAGCTTGAGTCATTTGGTCTATTTATTTATTTGTTAGGGTTAAGTTTAAAATTATTGGAAACTTCAATTATTAATCATAAACCATGACATATTAGTAAATATACGTCTTAAACTAAATTATTTTATTTGAAACTGTGGGGGGTAAAAATTCCCGAATAAACATTTGGGTTTTGGGCTTTATTGACATGTATTAGTTTGTTTTTTGATTAAGGTCTCTAGACCCACAAGTCAGTCTGCACTGTATAGGTCCGAGGAGTTGCCCGAGGAGGAATGTCTTCTCGGACAGGCCCGGCAATGACCCCGAGACTTGCTAAACGGGTTAAAGGCAAGCTTATGGAAAAACTGATGGGTAGGAAGGTGATCCAAGCACCCTCTAGAAGCGAGGATCTAAGAGAAATATCTAAGAAAAAGGCTGCTACCACCACATTAAAGACCCTGCATCTACCTCCCTAGCCGCATTAATGAGGAAATGACCACTGAACAGTAGGATGCAACCTCCCTGCTATCTGTTTGAAGACTTCAAGGTGGTGGTGGATGTGACAAGTATCCAGGAAGAAGATTTATATGACATGTGGATGAACCAGTGAAGGGGAAGTATATAATGAAACGAGAGAGAAAAGAGAAGGGGATCGACACTTTCTACTGAGAAAAAAAATAGGAATTAAGAGTTGTAAACTTTGACATAGAAAGAAAATATATATATATATATATATATATATATATATATATATATATATATATATATATATATATATATATATATATATACACACACACAAATAGTCCTCGGCTTACGTCTGAGGAGTTCTCTTTGTTGTATTCGTTCACCATTTGTGTAGATTGAGGCATTTTAGCCTGCTAATCAAATTTCCAACATCCCGACCCTAGATTTCAAATCCATACTCTACAAATCTTATTGCATAAGGCTCATTGGGCCTGAACCCAACACATATTTTTAGGTCCAAGTACAATTATGCACTTACAGAAACTAATCTAAAATGTCTATTTATAGATTAAATTAGTGTTGAAACTATCATATTCATCTCAATGAGTAGATTATTCTCACACTAGGTTATTCATCACAAAATTTCTATAATTCATGATCCACATTCTAAATATTTTCCTAATTTAAAAATAAATAAAACACCTACCCGCTAATACCATAATAATAAAAATATGTCAAATTTAGACAAAAATATATTAATGTCGAAAGTCGATTTAACAATTTCAATTTCAATTTTTTTTTTATTTAAATTTTGTTGTGTTTGGTTACTTATAGGTGGACAGGCAGAAGAGATACGTCGCCGTTTTGGGTGGACAACACTTTATATACAAAAAGAAGGTGAAGGGCCAAGATGTAAGGGAGACTAATCGGACGGCTTAGAGAAACCCATTTGGGCTTTATATATATCAAACCCTTTATTAGGGTTTCTCCTCTCTGCTCTTTGCTCGCCATATCCGCAGCAGCAATACTGTGAATACGGCTCTTTCCGCTGTTTCTCGAGTTCTCTACTCAAAGCTTCTTCCAAAATGGTCAGTCACTTCAACCCTTCTTCTTCATCATCTTCCACACCTTCATTTGTTTTTTTTTCTTGCTTTTCTATACTTTTCAGATCCAAAAACTTTGTTCTCTGTTTACTTTAATATTGTTTTTTATTATGTTCTAGATGATAGGAATAGCTTGGTTTTTCGTTTTAGTGAAATGGGTTTTTGTTGTTAAAAACGTGAAATTTTTTGGGAGATCAGGTTCTTCAGAACGATATTGATTTGCTGAACCCTCCGGCGGAGCTCGAAAAAAGGAAGCACAAGCTTAAGCGTCTCGTTCAGTCACCCAACTCATTTTTCATGGTACTAATTCCGAGTCTTATATATATTTTTTAATGTGTGGCAGTTTTATTGAACTAGTTACTTAGGCTCTGACTCCGTCTCTCTTTTTCTTTTCCTTTTCTGCTTTTGTTTTAGGATGTGAAATGCCAAGGCTGTTTCAACATGTAAGTAGTTTTGTTATTTTTCCTATTTTTGATTAATAGTTTGTTTGCATTAATGTTATGCCTGGGAATTTAGGATTCCCTGTATTAGTTTGATTAGGAATCTGCTAAGATTTCCGGAAATGTGACGTACCCATGTTTGGTTTATTCCTATGAATCTTTTAGGAATTATTTATCCAACATGTGAATTAGCTTTTAGGAATCCTGGGAATTTTAAAAGATTTCCCTGAACTTAGGAATTTGTTATTTTGGTGTGGATTTGTTTGTTAAATTGTGCGATTTTGATTTTGTTTTATTGCAGCACAACTGTTTTTAGCCACTCCCAAACTGTGGTGGTATGCGGTAACTGCCAGACTGTGTTATGCCAGCCAACCGGTGGACGTGCTCGCCTCACCGAGGGCTGCTCTTTCAGGAAAAAGGGTGACTGAGGGCTTTTGCTCTGTTTTCCCATTACACAATTACGACATTAGGATGGTTTCATTTGGCTATTCTGGGATCGAAATTGGGGCATCATTTTGTTTTGCTTATGATATATTTGTTTTGTTAGTACTCTTGGCACTTTGGAAGTTCTAGTTTATGTTGCTCTTTTGGTTTTCCCAACTGTATTGGATATGGTTTTGTTTTAAGATGATATAATTTTTAACCAGTTTTGAGCTGTATTTGTTCTGCATCATGTCTCACACTCACATCCTTGAATGATATATTTGTGATTACCATTTGAAGATTTTTGACTTGCAAATACTAATCTGGGATTTGTGGTCAAGAGACCCAAGAATGAAATTGGGTATCCTATCTACTTCTCTACTCTTACTTTTCGCAGCTCCGGTGTACTGCCATTGGTTTATATTGGTGAACCATATTATGTAGTTCTACATTGTATTTTACCTGGTTCTAGTCATCCAATCCAGATGCATTCAAGAATCAAGTGATTCTTCATTGGAACGTCATTGTCAATGACCTTGTTAAAGGTTGTGATTGGATGCCCATGAAATTGAAATGCACTGGCTTAAAATTTTTTAGGTTAGAGTATAATTCCATTTATATTGTTTTTAATTAGTGACATATAGTAGTAAGAAATATGAGAATGTTTATCTGCGAAGAGATTCTTCTGGCCTAGAGGGATTTGATTGAAGATTGAGGATAAACCACAAGGTCTGGGGGTACATGGTTGACACAGTTGTGGCTAGTTTTATTAGAAACTCTGCCTATATACAATAGGTATTTGTATGTTAGTATTTTCGTCGGAAATGCAGAAAAAATCTGGCTCTTTGCGATCGCTATAGGAATACATATGACAAAGGTCATTCAAATTGCTGATGAAGGGAGTTATGCAGCGCAGTTGTGGTCAGCTAAAACATGAGTTTTTAGTTGTTGGGGTTAAAGCTAATGGGTCCCTATTATTTTTGTTCAATTCTACCCTATGTATGGGTGATGTGTCAATGTGACACTGCCACTCAATGTGGTTAATCTTTGCCAAGATAAATAGTTCCTCGAGGACATGTGGAGATAGTGTAATCAATTTATTTTTTTCCTTTTGAGAAGAAAGTGTCATCAATTTAGTTCATCAGTTGCTCGGAGAAGCATTAGTTTCGTGCATCAGATGTCTCTCAGGCTTCCCTTGGGTTAGAGAGGGAGAACGAGGTTTTTAAATTGAAAGTTGGATAAAATCTAATGGTAAAGATCCTGGAACTTTTTGTAGAAACGTGTGATTGGAAGTGCGACGTAGAGAGTGGGGTCAAGATTCAAGATTCACCGGATAAAAAAAAAGTGATTAGACAATATTTTACAGTTTCAATCATTTGCACCGTCTCAGCAGGTTTATCTTATGTATGACGGTAGGCGCTAAAATGTATATTTGTCTGACTAGCAATATGCCACACTGTACTATGGAAAGGGGTGGCTCCGGGAGCTCTGATGAATAAAAGCATTCACACGGCTAAATTTTTGACAAATTTAGCCTAAAAAGCCATTTTTTTCTTCTATTTTACCATAATCAATCTTAAAACACATCACAATTTATTATTTATTTTCCTTTCTATTTAATTAAAGCAGTATTATTTTCTATTAAAAATTGCCTTTATTTTATTAAAATATGATATCTTACTATTTTCTTAAGAAAAATGTTTGGCTCTAATTGCCAAGAGTGAGTCAATGTGTGTTGCATACGATAATGTCAACTGTCATATTTTTAATGGTAGTTGTGACTTGGGCTCCAAATATGTTTGGAGTCAAATTTTGTCATTTTTTATAAAATTACTCATGCTTCTCTCCTCTTTTCTTCAACCAAAAGCCCACTGAAATCATAGCCTTGCTTGCCTAAAAACCCACCAAAATCATAGCAAACTGAGATTGGGACAAAAACCCTCACAAATTACACTGAATCCTTGACTTCCCATGGTGATGGCACTCAGGCCGAGCCTCTTGACCTCAAGGGTCAGGTTTGATGCATTGGCGGACCATGATAGTGAGAGGAAAAGAATTTAGGGAGAGAGAGTGCTGTAGAGGAAAGAAATGTTAAAATACCCGTCTCTCTAAGCTTTAGTGTTATCCAATAAGCACCAGGTTGCTAATTCAAGAGTGATGTTAGAGATACAAATTTTTTTACAAAATTTTTTATAAACTGCCGATATAGTGAGTGGTTATTGGTAAATGAAAAAATGGCGTTAATGGTGGACCTAGATAAAAACCAATAAGAAGTTGGACACAATATCAATTTATAAAAATATTGTAAAATAATTTGTGGTTATAGTATTATTACCTCGATATCAATTTAGGTGTTTTTTTTAAAATTTTTTTAAGTTGATTATGCAAATTTGAGTTGAAGTGCTATTTTGCATAACCCGGTATGAATGCTCTAATGAGTTCACTCATGTCCAAACATAGGGAAATAAGACCACATTTTGTTGCTAGATATATCAGAAATGTTGAGGATACGCGTGTTTGGTCACAAGAGGCACCAGATTTTCTGATGTATCCAATACAAATGGCAAATGCACAAGGGAAAAAAAAAAAAAAAACTACCTCTTTTCTATTACAAAAGAAAAAGAAAGGGAGTTGATCACATGGGGAAGCCCAGAAGCTAAGTTTCTTGGGTTGGAAGGATAAAATTTATGCTGGTAGAAGGCCCACCACTTGTTAAGTAAGAAGAGAGAGGCAATGGAGTCTACAAGTGCATACTTGAAGGCCCACCACTTTGTTCTAAACTTGGTGCCAAGTTGAAGCATTCCAAATTAAGGCCCACCACCACTCTTTTTTAAAAACTTGGTGTCAACATAAAGCATTCCAAAGGCCCACCACTTTCTTGAAGACCAGCTTTCATATGACCATAATCCATAGACATAGTCAGTGGACAATAGGTAACCCGGAAATTCCTGTTTGTAGCCTTCTTGCTAGCAGCAGCAACTGAGTGTTTGAAGAACAAGAATACTTCGTTAAAGAAATGTGGATAATTTTAATTTGCAAATGCGTTAGATTGTTTGTTAACCACATGTATATGAAGATGACTAAGAGATTCCAATTAGTGAGCTAGGGATGGTCGGTGTGAAACTGTGAATAATGAATTGTGATAATGGAGTGCATCAACAATTCGAATACGCACATTTAAAATATTGAGGAAACAGTCATGATTAATGAGATTGCGGCCAATCCTCTCCGGGCTTTTGATGTCCCGTCGCTATCAATGCATTTGGATTAAGTTTATTTGGTTACTTTATTAGGTTGTTCTTTGAGAAATGAAAATCTACTACTCTTCACTTCAGTCCCATCATCCATTTGCAAGTCTTAAACATCCAAGATGATAAAGCCTTGATTGAAACATTTGAACGTCAGTTTATTAGTTTATTTATTTATGTAAAATTTTGGGGTTTGGTTATGGATGCTTAAGCGTAGTCTTGTTCTTGAACAATACTATTACCAACTTCTTAACAAAACCTCTGTTGATTGATTGCAAGAACCTGGTGAGAGAGATACCCAATAAACAGATAACTTATGTCTATCGGGAGGCCAATCAATGCGCTGATGCATTGGCCAAATCGGGTGCAAGTGGTTTATCCTCTTTTGTTGTATTTTTGAATCCACCGCCTGTGGTGGAAAGCAGTATAGCTTCTGATAAAGCTAACTTGCGATGCAACAGACTCGTTAATTCTTAGTTTTATGCAATTTTCATGGCTGACCAAAAAAAAAAAAAAAACAATAAACTTATACACTTATTTGCTTTTAATTAAAAACAAATAAATATATAAGCTTTTAATTAAAGATTAGTCCAAACGCATGATCTCCTTGCCACAATTAAATTCATAATATTAAGATTACAATCATCATAATTTAGTAGAATGCAAATCCTCAATATTACTTTTTGTGTACCACTCTATGTCTATTACTTACCATGTGTATGATTACTTTCCATTTTAAATTCCAGTTATTTTATAAGAAAAGTAAAATAAAAACATAGTAAGTCATGATTGGTGGAACATAGAGTGGTACATAAAAAATAGTACATAAGATTTAGACTCAATTTAGTATAGTTAAGATATCATTGTCGGTCTTATATTGAGTACTACGGTGTAGTATTGGTTTTTATTAGTCCATTGTCACTATCAATTCTATTTAAAGAGGTTTTTGTTGGCCGGTGATCCCAACTAGGAACTGGAAAAAGAAAAAGAAGAAAAAAGAAAAAGAAACAAGAGGTATGGGGAGAGAGGGAAAGAAAAGAGAAAGTAAGAGAATGAAGAAGGAATCTTCTATGTCGGTTTTATATGTCATTGACAGGCGTATATGAAAATTTCGCCAAGATAAGGTTTGTGTGAATGGTCTTCTTTCACAAGTTCTTGTCTTTGGACAAATCATAAAAAGAAAATATTCAATGGCCGGATTCCCTGTTTTGTGTGAGAGAAACTTTCAAAAGCCATTGCCAAGTAAAACCCTTTTCACTATTTTTAATGCATGCGATTACCTCCCGTACCAAAGAGATTAGATAATATCAATGGAAATCGATTGAAATGTTCTCTCAAAGTTGGAAGTTAGTCTTTATTCTCTTTATTTTAAAGCATACGGAGCCCATTCTATTCCTACCCAGCAAAAGGTTTTTTGTGCTTTGTGGTTGCCTTTTGTGGCTCAATGTCAATTGCCCACTACACTACTAAAAGGTTTCGTTTGCGTGCACTGAACTAAAGTTTTGCCCTTATTGCAAACGAACCTTTTTAGTGGGTTTCGTTTGCGTGCATTGGACTAAAGTTTTGCCTTTGCTGCAAACAAACTTTTAGAATACCATTCACATTTTTAGATTCTGTTTTCTTTTTTTTTTTTGGAGAAAAACATTTCTAGATTCTAGTTGTAAACTTTAGACCAAGTTGATGCATAAGTTTAAGTCATTGCAAGAGGATAAGCTTTGCCCTTACTGCAAACGATCTTTTAGAACACCATTCACGTTTCTAGATTCTTAGAGCATCCACATCAGCTCGTTTAAATTTTTTGTCTATTTTATACAAAAAAACCTACTTTTTCTATTTTACACCCTCACTTTTACAAAACCTCCACATCAGTTTATCTATTCTACACATTTATTCAATAAAATATTCCATCATTTTACATTTTTTATTATTTCTTTCCTCCCTCACTGCATCTTCTCCGGCGAGCACTCCTCACTGTGTATTCTCCAGCGAGCCACTCTCCCTCCCTCACTGCGTCTTCTTCGGCGAGCCAGTCTTCAACAAACCCATTCATCGAACAAAACGGCGGCAAGATCCTTCAACAAACCCATTCATCGAGCCAAACCCGATCCGTCGAGCCTCACCCATTCAACAAACCCGATCCGTCGAGCCTCACCCACACCCAAACCCATT